>NC_054410.1:972500-1122500 GCF_017976425.1 Toxotes jaculatrix | reverse complement strand
TCAGTGTCTGGGGCCCTCGCTCAAAGACCGCCATTGTTGTGAGATTTGGGGAGAACAGAGCAGAGATTTTCGGGTCTTTAGAGCCGCACAGTGGATTTGGTGAGCGGGCGAGAGACTTTGAAAACACATAGCTGAAAGAGAGAGAGAGAGAGAAAGAACAGAGGACTGATAAAATAGATAAAAACAAAAAAAAGGACAGAGGCGAGACAAACAAATCAGCTGGTTGCCTAAATCCATGTGTGCAGTACGTCCACAGTAGTGTGTGAGTTTGTGTATTACTTCCTCATCATGCTCCACGTTGTGTGGATGTTTGCATTAAAATCAGCTGTTAAAGATAAAGATCCACTGATTGTTTCTGAGCTGCAGGAGAACGAGTCAGCAAAGCTGTCAGCAACACCAGGGCAAGGTGTGTGTGTGTGTGTGTGTGTGTGTGTGTGTGTGTGTGTGTGTGTGTGTGTGTGTGTGTGTGTGTGTGTGTGTGTGTGTGTGTGTGTCTGTGTTTGTCTTAAAAATGTTCCTGTCCCACCCTCTCCACAGGCTTAAGTGTGTGGTCTAGTGTGTGTGTCCATTCTGTAACTCCATAAAGTACCCAGAATGCATCTCACCTGCACACATCAGTCCACAACCTGACTCCTGAGAGAGAGGGAAAGAGAGGGAGGGAAAAAGAGAAGGATCAGTAAAAAAAAGTGAAAGAACATAGATGATGAACGACAAAACACACACCACCATGGCGTGCTTTAGTGTGTGTGTGTGTGTGTGTTCTGCTTCAACAAGTCAGCAGGTTGAAGAAGCTTTAGTGATTTGGGACATTGAGACAGAAGGAGTGTGTGTGTGTGTGTGTGTGTGTGTGTGTGTATTGATCTAGGTCAAGGATCTCTTACTTTCTGTTCCTCTCAGAGGGTTAAAACCACACACACACACACACACACACACACACACACACACACACAGTGATTCTGACTCTGTTGCTGTTTATTTCTTCACTCAGTTAATAAAAACATCCTGTGGAGGAAAAAACAAGTTCAGGTTTAAACACTGAAAACTCCACGTCCTTCCTCTGTGACTCGTCAGCCTGCTCACCTCTCTGTCTCTCTCTCTCTCTGTCCGTGTCTCTCCCTCTCTCTCTCTCTCTCTCTCTCTCTCTCTCTCTCTCTCTCTCTCTCTCCCTCTATCTCTCTCTCTTTCTCTCATCCAGATGATGTGATTGCGTTCAGTGTTCTGTGTTTTGTTTTGCCTAATAAATCACCATTTATCAGAGCCCAACTGACACACACACACAGACACACACACACACAAACACACACACACACACACACACACACACACACACACACACACACACACACACACACACACTGTGGCAAACAGTTCATAATGGACCGTTCATTTGTCATCCTCTGAGCTGTTGACAAGGAAATTGTTTTGGATATGGGCACTGTGTGTGTGTGTGTGTGTGTGTGTGTGTGTGTGTGTGTGTGTGTGTGTGTGTGTGTGTGTGTGTGTGTGTTCATGCTTCTCTACTGACAAAAGAGATTCGTCCCCATTCATCTGACTGATAACACACTAGTGCTGTCAGCTGGAGACTAGCTCTATCCTCCAAAACACACACACACACACACACACACACACACACACACCCTTGAACAGCATAAGCAAAAACACATGCACACACATTACACATATGATGTGCGTGGTCACAGACATTCATTGACATACTGTATTATGCACATACACACAGTTGCACTTATGCAGTTGTATTTAGTTCATTATTTTTTTGTCTTGTTTGTTTGAGATATAAAATATTTCCACAGTGAATATTTTGTTTACTTTTTTAAGGATACTTCTCTGTACTTTGAAAATCTTCTCCTACTTCCTTTCTCCGCTGTGACACTTCACATTTTTTGGGGATCAGTAAATTTTATCTAATGTAAAATGGATTTGTTGAGTTTCAGGCTCTGATCGTTGTGGGAGAAGGTGGAGACAGAAGAGTTTAATGTTTATATTAAAATCCTCTTGACTTTTCACGTAGTAGTTTGTCAAAATCTCAAAGTCAGCTTTCCGGGTCCACCTCCGCCAGATGTTCCAGAGCTCAGCAGCTTCATTACCATTTTCCCCCCAAAAAAAAAAAAATCCAAAAACAACTTTCGAGTGAAGAAAATGAAGATTTCAGGAAGCATCTGAATGTTTCCATCGCTCATCGTTTAGAGAGGAAATTAAGTTTCTCGGCAGACTTTTTTTTGACACTTGAGCTCGTGTCCGTCATTTCTCCTCGCTCCTCGCCTCTAACGGAGGCCGGCGCCCCATGAATTATTAACAGCAGAGTAATTATGCATTATCAAACTTGGAATATTACCCCACTTAGCTAATGTTTAATGCTGTAATTAATTCTGAACCCTGCGAGCCAACATCAATTTATTTGATTAGTACTTTGCAAAGTCACACAGAGGTTTTTTACTATTTTGAGGCGTGTGTGTGTGTGTGTGTGTGTGTGTGTGTGTGTGTGCAGCTTTAAAATGTTTCCATATTAATTAAAGTGTGATCCAGAGAGTGAGGATGTGATAAATGGGAATTCAGTGCTTCAGTTTTCATGTCTTTTATTTGTTGTTTTGTTTTTCAGGTTTTAATTGTTCCCTCCACTGTAAAAAAAAAAAAAAAAAAAACATGGTTCCTGTTCTTCACATGTTCCGAGCTGCTGCTCCGTTACGACTCAGACAGAATGACACAGTGATGAAGGTTAAACCCACTTGTGTAATTAATCTGAATGGGTCGAGGTTTTCGTCGTATGACTCAGAGATAAAAGTGAGTGAGCGCTGAGTAAAGTTCAGAGACGGCAGCTTGTACCTGTTCCTCCCTGGTGGATAAATCTGGGAGGGGGGGGGGGGGGGCAATGAAAGAGCACTTGCCCCTCATTACCACTACTGATGTGCTCTTGAGCGAGGCACTTGACCCCCACCTGTTCCAGTGGATCTGCTCAGCAGCTGCAGATCAGACTGGTTGTACTGGGCAGTTTGTTAGAACAGTGTGATTCGAGCAGTGCTCTCAGTGAAACTGCACTTTCCCCTTCAGGTCGTTATAAGCTCCAGCAGTTCTGCAGATCTACTGTATGTGTTCTTTATCAGATCGTTCCAGCTCTTCACTGATGGAACGTGATGATGAGAAATCTAAATCCAAGGTTTCCCTCAAAATTCTACCAGACAGATGTGTTATCTTTGTAGACTTTAGGATCTTGTTCTGTGGATCTGGACAGCAGGAGTCAGTTCTGATGAAGCCTTCAGTGGGTCAGACCAGGGTCCGCCTGACAGGCAACAGGCAGAGATTAATCTGTGAATATGAAATAAAGAGGGTGAAACGTGGGTTGAACAAATGTTGGGTAAACCTTCGTGTGTCCCTGGAATGATGGTTTTTTTAACGATCACCTCACTCACTGGCCTTTTTTTCCTGAAGCTCTATAAACCAAGTATCAGTGCTGTGTGTTTCAAACAGGCGGCCTCCACCGTAACACAACAGGAGAGCCGCCATAAGAAAACTGTCAACATCCATAATCATCAAACTGTGGGAGCAGCAGCTGTAACATCAAGCCAACGTTACGTTAACGTTAGTGCTTCCTGTCTCTGACTCTCATCCTCAGACTTTGTTCTTTGTCCTGTTTTAAATAAAGTTTGCACACAGCTGAACAGCAGTAGTGATGTAACACTCACAGTGCAGTAATTACAGCTGACAGCAGCCTCATCCACCACACACACACACACACACACACATCCTAAAATATAGAGAACAGACTGATAAGAGAGGAAGGACAGATATAAACTCAAACACACACTTTGATTCACATAAACACTCTCTCTCTCTCTCTCTCTCTCTCCCTCCCTCTCTCCCTCTCTGTCTCTCTCTGGTCGTTGGACATGGTTATCATCGTCATTCTTATTGTCTTCTGTCCTTGTCTTGGAGGACGAGTGAAGCGATAAAGCCAGCGTCTCTGTTGTGTTTTAATAAGTTTTATCTGACGACTCTAAACAGACAAACAACGTCAAAACTCAAACTGGGTGTGACGGGAGCTTTCAGTTTTCCACACAGAGGTCATCCCTGCACCAACACGTCACTCACCCACCGCTTTGATGCTTTAACCGTCCTCAGTGTTACTTCTTCATCGGCTGTTTGAACCACACGACCAAACGCACGGCAGAGCGAAGCCAGAGTGGAGGCTGTTAAACAGCACATTAGAACAGTAGTGCCCATTCATTTTTATTTAATGCTTCATTATTCTTCAATTCCACTGTTTTTCAGAGGGGAACAAACATGTTTCTCTTTTAGTCTGTGAAGCATTTTTAAAGACAGAATTATCCAACAGTGAAGAAAACAGTTAAAATGGCTCACTTCCTCTGAAACATGGATTTAAAAAAAAAAAATGTCAGAGTGGCTTCAGCAAAAGCTGATCCTGACTTTTTAATACATTTCAAGCTCCATAAACAATACATCTTACATTTCCCATAATGCAACTCACTAGTATCTTTGATGAGGGCCTGTCTGGCTGGTGAACACCCACGTCTTTTAAACTTTCTACCACAAGTTTGTAACACAGCATCAATAATTATAATCCAGTAAAGTAGATTATAAAATAAATAGAAAAATAAAATAAATAATTCAGAACATTTTCAGAATCTCCACCACTGCAGGTCCGACGTGATCCAGCAGACTTCTGTCTTTATCTGTTCTATGTGACCTGATGTAAAGTGATCAGCTCTCTGCTCAATCAACAGCAAGTTCAGCAGGTTCAGCTTCATCCAGTGTTTGGCCTTAAACTGAAACTTTAACTGAAATCAGCCTTATGCTAACGAGTGGAACTGTCCCATTAACCTCAGTGAAAGCTGTGCTTCAGCTCCACTGCAAACTTCAGCGCGATGTGTACTAGTCTGCAGTAATGTGCGATTTCCTGGTCTGCTCTGCGATCATCCTTTTGCAAAGTGTTGTTGCAGTAACTATCTGAATGTCTAATTCCATCTCTGCGTTGTTCCCTCGGTGTAATTAGCTCCACCAGTGACTTTATGTAAAAGAGTTCTGCCAAGTTTTAATTGATTAAAAGTCGGTGTGTTATTGCGAGGAGGAACAATGTAGATCCAATTAGCACTGTAACGTGTAAACATGAACACTAACTCCCATGGTGCACCAGGGTCTGTGTGTGTGTGTGTGTGTGTGTGTGTGTGTGTGTGTGTGTGTGTGTGTGTGTGTGTGTGATTCAGTGATCAGCCTCATTTCTTAATCATCACTTTCTGCTCCAGATGAGACTTTATGAGGGGACTAAATTGCCTTAAAGGGATTTCTTATTAAAGGGATTACACCCATGTAATCCCCTTTGTCCCAGTGGACCCCCAAAAACCCAAAGACACACACACACACACACAACCAGGTTTGCATGTGGAAATAAATGTGCACAATGTTTTTGACACGCTACAAATAAAAGCACAACTGTCACATGATCCCATTGAAAATTGTGTTCTTAATTGTGTGTGTACATGTTCATTACACAAAAAGTCAAAGTGTTTGTGTATATTTATAACCTTGACATGAATCTGTTTGTGTATGGCGTGTGTGTGTGTTTTCTTTTATAAATATGACTCTATGTGTGTGTGTGTGTGTGTGTGTGTGTGTGTGTGTGTGTGTGCGTGCGTGTGTGTAGCGTAACGCTGTGGTTTTGGCGGCGCTCCCTCGCCTCATCCCCAATTAACAAAGACAAATCCGCTTCTATCGCTGCTAATGAGAGTCTTTAAGGTGAAGGGACTCTGTATTTATTTAATAAGAAGAAGCTTATTTATTCCATTTCCATGAGAAAGAAGAACCAGCGCTGATTCTCCACGGCTGCTGAGGGATGGATTAGAGGAGAAGGAGGAGGAGCGGGGAAGAAAGGATGAGGGAAAGGGGATGAGGGGTTAGAGGAGAGGAACAAACTGAATGACACACGATTAGGAGGAAAAGATGAGGAAGAAGAGAGAGTGGAGGAGGAGGAGGTCTAAGGCAAAGAAAGTGGGGAGGGGCAGGGGTCAAAAAGAGGAAAAGAAGGGATGAAAAGAAAGACAATGAATTATAGGCAGAGGAGAAACAGGACAGGGTAAACTTGGAGGAGGAGGGAGAGAAGGATGCAGCAGAAGATGAAAGGGCTGAAGAAGAGGGAGGAGGAAGGAAAAGCAACAAAAGAGAAAGGAGGAAAAGGGTGAAAGGAGAAAAGGTGGACAGGAAGAGATGGAAAACAGTGACATCCCTACAGATTGGTAACAGGGTTGGGAAATAAAGGAGGGAGGATAGATTTGATGAAGAGCAAGTGGAGGATGGAGAGGTGGAGGAGAAATGAGTGAAGAGACAGTAGGATGGGAGGATGAGTTGAGACCCTAACCCTAAGAATAAGAGTGGTCAAGAATAAGGAGAAAAAGACAAGTACAGGACAGTTAAACAGAAAAGGAAGGAAGAGGGTGAATGGGAGGTGGAGGAGTTCAGGGATGATTCAGAGACGTTTTTCTGATCTGTGTTTTCCTGCAGGTGGAGCTGACTGGCAGCAGTGTGTTCGACTACATCCACCCAGGCGATCATGTAGAAATGGCAGAGCAGCTTGGCATGAAGCTTCCTCCAGGCCGAGGGATGTCTCTGTCCCAGGGAACCGTCAACGAAGACGGGGCGTCCTCAGCTTCATCGTCGTCTCACTCTGAGACTCCTGAACCAGGTAGGAAATGAGGAAAGGTGACAATGAGCAAGGAAGGAAGGCTGGAAATGAGTGTTTTTCCCACAATGCATTTTGAGCAAAGATGAGGCCTCAGAGATGTTTTTATCATCATTACGAGATGAGAAGAACCAAAGCAGAGGATGGGTGGATGAGTTGAGCTTTGAAGATTTCAGACTTTTCAAACTTTTGAGCGTGTTATTCAGATGTGGACGGGAAACATGAGCCTGAACTTGGCTGCTTTGTGATTTAAGATTTGAAAGCAGCAACTTTCAAGTCTCAGGTTTGATCAGGTAAAATCTGAAAACAATAAAAACAAAGGGAACAGCAGCAGGCATAGCTTGAAGACGAATCACACGACAAAATCAAAAATGAACTGCAGCTCGACTCTGAGCGTAACACCAACAGCTCATGACTTCACTTGTACTTTAATCTTTTCAGACAATCAACATGCATAGTTTCCCTAACAACTGATTTACCTGTACTTTCAATCAAAAGCAAATGCTGTGCTGAAGATGTGCTTTAAGTGTTACAGAGTACTGTCAACGTGTAAGGGTCAGTATCTCTCCTGGACCACACCAGAAGGTGGATTTTCCTTGTCCATAGCAGATTAACTTCCATGTTTTAGGGTCATTGTCCTGCTGCATCACCCAGCTCCTCCTGAGCTTCAGCTGGTCACAGCCTCCCTGGTGTCATCCTGTCCATCTTAGCTAAATAACAAACTCAGGCTCGGGGTTTGCTGACTCTCTTGTCGATGTCATTAGCCGAGGGCTTCACGGACTTTTTCCAACCTACACTGTGAATGTTTGATGCACTCAATATGGACAAGAGCAACACAATGACTTGTGTGTTATTAGTTGCAGTAGATTGCGTTTGTTCATAACTGTACGTTAAACGAAGATCGAAATGAAGAAATTCATTTTAAAAAATTCCAAAGGGTTCACTTGGTTTTTCTTCTTCACACACGAGATGTAGTGTGGCGCTCAGTGGGCTTCAGTGGTGTTGGTTAGTGGGTTTTGAAGTTTTTGTTCTAAGCAAACTGAACTGCCCGCTGGCTGTAGCTTCATATTGAAAGTACAGATATGAAGGTGGTATTTATCTTTTCATCTGAGCACTGACGAAAACAGAGTGTATTTCCCAAAATGTTGACTAATCCACCTTCATATAGATGTTTGTGCTCACATCTGCTTCTCCAGCTTCCTGCCACCCTCTAACCCTGATGCCCTCCTCTATTACTTGTTCCCAGACAGCCAAACATTGCCTCCTGTACGTTTGAATTTAATTATTGCGCCACATTGAAAAGCCATCACTGCTGTAAACTGGAAAAGGACACATTCCTCATTGGGATTCTTTGCATTGCCTGTTCCATCCCTCCGTCCTTCTGTCCCTCCATCCTCTCCTACACCACATGTTCAAGACTTTTTACCTTCCAAATGCTTTTCATTGTGCCTCTCTCTCTCTCTCTCTCTCTCTCTCTCTCTCTCTCATGCTGATGATAATTTAAGTATTAGGGGAAAATCCATTTATAAATTAAACAAAATGACTTGATATCCATCAAGTCCCTTAGTTCATCAGCCTGTTCAAACAAGGAGGGGAAGATTGGCTTTGCGGCGGCCAGAGTCTTTGGAGACAGTGCGGTAATTAGATCTGCCGCGGATTTATTCTTGGCTGATTGGTGCTGGTGATGGGTGTGGGGGGCTTTAAATTAATTGGAGTTCCACATTTGAGGTTTTTGTTCTTTTTTTTTCATTCTTTGACTTTCTGCAAACCTCTAACCGAGCCTCCCCATGCACCAAACCAGAGACGGAAAGAGCGACGGAGGATAAGAGGACATATATGTGATTGTCAGTGTCAATTTGTCTGGAGAGAATGAAAAGAAAAGAAGATCTAAAACATAGATGGGTGTTTCCCAGTGCTAATCTGCCTTAAAGACCAAATGATATGAAGACACTGAAGAAGAAAAAAGAGGGACAGGGGTTTGTATGAATGTCTCAGTGATTCCCAAAGTTAATTTGACCAGAGGGAGAAAAAGAGCCAAAGAGAGACAGAGGGGGGGTGAGGACAAAGGTTTGCTCTCCCATGTTAATTTGCCTGGAAAGACAGAGGTGGAAAGAAAGAAAGAGGAAGAGAGGCAAGGGATGTAGGGACGTGTTTGAATGTGCATGAGTGCTTAGCAATGTTAATTTCTCCAAAGAAAAAGAGAGAGAAGGGAGGAAGAGGTTCCAGGCGGACATGTATGAATGAGAGGGAGCGATCCCCAATGATAATGTGACGGGAGAGAGAGGAACAGGGAGGATTAGGATTCATGTATGTGTTCTTTAATGTTAATTTGTCTGGAGAAAGAGAGGTGGAATAAAAAGAGATAGAATGAGGAGGGGCCAGCAGGGCTCGTATGAATTTGCATGAGTGTCTCCCCGGCGGAGGTGGGGCGTAAATCAGGTGTCCTGGGTAATAGGCCTCTTTATTTCTCCCTCAGATAAAAACCGTGTTTACATGAACTGTGGAAACCTGGTTTCTGTAAATCCACATATACATTTAGCAAATCAGTGACCAGATCTCTGCTGCATGCCCGACTTATTTTGGAAGCACATCTCTCTGATTGTGGTGTGGTGATTTTTTTTTTCAGCGTCTGAACGACAGCACAGTGAGAGGACAGGCAGTGTCTCAGTTTAACAAACATTCAAAAGTTCAGCAGTGGAAACCAACTCATTTAGACTTCTACAGGCTAATCTGTGTTAGTTTTGGTTTTAGTTTGGATGTGTTTAAATACCAAGATGCATCGCTCCATGTAATGATGGACGCTGCTTTTTTCCCAGTCTGCAGTCGTTGCTGAAGTTGTGTTTCCGTAATGGTTCTGTGAGCGGTTTTGTCTGAAATATTTATTTTCTTCAGACGTTTTTTTCTTGTATCATTACATTCATGGCATCCTCCACGCCAGGTGAGTAATGCTTTTCCAAAGGCGCTTTCGTAATTAGTTTTCATTCCAGTCAATACCTGGCGAACGCTGCGCCTGCTAACGTGTCCAGTTTCCATTTGTTTACATCGTCTCCTTCTCCTTGATGTGTCTTTGTTTGTTTCGTCCTCCCTCACCTCACTGAAAGAAAAAAAAAAAACGGGCTGAGGTGGTAGCGTTAGATTAAAACTCTTGTGGCATTCAGGTTTTACACTAGCTTCCATGAAGTGGATGCAAAGTCTCCATCACTGAAAGTTACATCAAACTAAAATACAAACTGGTAAATAAACCTTAATTTAGGCCATTAATCTGTTGTAACTGCCAGGTTAAACTGCTGGTTTATAGTGAGGGAGCCATCTTGGAATAATGCATGAACTCTCCCAGGTTGGATAATGGAAGGTTTCCCTGTTTTTCCCGTTTCACAGACACTGGTGCAGCCTTAGCTATGTAGCCAGGCATGCTAACGTTAGCAGCTAGCATTAGAGCAGATAAACAGACTGTTGAATCCTTACAGTTTTGCTCTTAACAACCGTGCTGAGCCAGGTTAGAGCTGCTGAACGATAATTGGACAGTCACTGTTCAGGACGCGGCGTTAGCTAACGGCGGATTGATCTTCAGCTTTCAGCTTTTCAGGATAAATTCCCAACAACTTATTGTCCTGTTAAACAAAGCTCACTCACCAGAGTCTAACAAGCACAAAGTTGTTTCATTCCCATATGAAGTTCAGCTGGCTGCTCCGTCATAATATTTCAAATAGCTGACCCTGTCGTTTTAATTACAGTCACGCTCATAAAGTATTGAAATTGGAGTTAAAATATGAGATGACCTTGGAGGAGAGAGATCTTCCTTTGAAGCCCGATGCTCCATTCAACACCCTCTTGCAGTTAAAGAGAGTCATCTTTAAAAGCACATGATGCAATTTGACTAATATCAGTCAAACTGCGGCTGAGAGGCTGCGCGTCTCGAACCGTTCTGAAGGGTGAGTGGTTGAAAATTATTACTCATAAGTGTAATTCAGACTCTGACTGAGAGGAGGGAAACGGCTCTTATGTTCTCTCACTTCAGTGTCTTCATTACACATCATCAGCTGAGGGTCACAGGAATATTTCCGATGTTTCTGATGTCTGCTGGCTGTTGACTTTGACCTTTGACCTCCTCCTTGACTTGTAAATGTTGATGAAGTAATGATTTTACATTTCAGCTGATACACAAATGCTCTGACTTGAACTGAAAGCTCTTGTCAGTACAGTACTTAAGGTTTCTGGTTTTTGAAAATCAAGGGATTTTGTTGTAATTTAAACTCTCAGATATCCATGTGAACTTGTTTTGAATACGGCTTATCAGTGCAGAGCTTGAATGACAGTGGCTCCATAAAAGCACCGGGATAACACTTTGTTTTTTTGGGGGGTTTTTTTGCTTTTAGAAGTTTGCTGTTCACCAACTGAGCCTAAAATCTCTGATGTCAAAGTGACTTTTGAACTCACCAAGAGGGTGAGATTTCAAAAACCATCTTTCCTCAAAACTGCATGACCACACAATGATGACATCTTTGACAGAAACACAACACTGGAAATTATGGGTTCTGACATTCCTCATGTCCTTTGTCCTTTATTATCTAAACTCAAGCTCTGTTCTCTGCCGCTCTAATGATCTGTTTTGCCTTCAGGCTTCAGTATGGTTAGGACTTCTATTCCTAAACACTCGTGTTCAGAATAACACAGAGTAAAGGCCACGTATGTTCACAGTTACGCCGGCATCTTGTGCTGAAATCATAAAAACAGTTTCTTTCCTTCCCTGTCCGACTTTTCTCAAGTTAAACTTTCGTTATGATTTTTGACTTAAAGGACAAAACAGCAGTTCTGCCTTTGAACAACCTGCCGCTGCCTGCACTTAGTTTCATTCACATTCACGCCATCAAACAGAAAATCCTGCATTTAATTGAGTATTTATTTCAATTTTCTCTCATCAGACAGCAGAATTAGTCGGAAAAACACCCAAATTTCAGAGTCCTTCTGGAAGTAACAGTAATTCTGCCCTCCAGGAAAACACCATAAGTTCTCCATTATTAGCTCCTTGCGGTCTAATTGTCCGCGGCGTCGCCTTATTTCAACATCATAAGTCTTTGATTATTGTTGCTAATTACGCTATTAGCACAATGGAGAGGAATAATTCGTCATAATTGCTCACATTTATCATAATTACCCAAGTTTACAGTCACCTACGTTTAATGTCATTTGGAGCGGCTATCGGCGGCGGCTGCTGCCCAAGGACAAACTCACGTGTGTGTGTGTGTGTGTGTGTGTGTGTGTGTGTGTGTGTGTGTTCATGGTGAAGCGTGTTTGTATTTGCATTTGAAATGTCACTTGTACTCCATGCCAGGAGGCAAAGGTCAGATCTGGCGGGACACACACACACACACACTCTCTAATCTCTTAAAGTCCTTGCTTCAGTCTTTCTTCACTTTTCATTCCGTTTGCCTCAATTCATAAAACCCTCCTGAGTTTGTAAGTGGACCGTTACCTGGCAGCTTCAAACCCACCTCAGTGTGTTATATTTCATACACTGGTCCATGTGGCACAGTTCAGCTGAAACAAACAGCAGATTTAAGATTAAAAAAAAAAAAACTTCTGAGCACATGACACAGCCATTGGTGCTGTTGCATTGAGGGGCAGTAACATGATGTAAATCATATGGACATTTACTGTGCAGCTGCAGCCTCGACTGAACGCAGTGTTTTTGTCTCTCAGACTCAAAGTGCTGAAACATAAAGCGGCTCTGCCTTTCTGTCAGACCTGCTAAATGATTTCCACACAGCAGATCCTCTAAACTCCACACTCGCTGGAAGAATTAGTCACAATGGATTTAGTAAATGCGCTCAAATTAATTAAATCAGTGTCATGAGTGTTTTTTAAAGA
This sequence comes from Toxotes jaculatrix, assembly GCF_017976425.1. NCBI lineage: Eukaryota > Metazoa > Chordata > Actinopteri > Toxotidae > Toxotes > Toxotes jaculatrix. The sequence goes on along the minus strand of NC_054410.1, from coordinate 1,109,926 downwards.
AAAGCAATAAAACCACTTGAGGCAAACAAAGAACTTTTCAGAGGCGGAGGATTATTACTAAAGCAAAATTAACCGTTTGGTTAAGTTTTATTAAACCGCCGCCCGCTCGCTGGCGCTCTAAATGGAATCTTTAGGGTACACAATAGCCAATCACAGGCTATTATTATTAGAGTTTTCTAATTAGGCTTCTTAACGAGGACGGGGCTGTTTACAATAGGAGCCAGAGCTGTTCAGATAACAGCAGAGGACAGGGCAGCTCCGGACGACAAATAAAGCGCTCCTCTCTGCTATCTGTCTGTCACAGCGGCGATAACACAGGAACTTCTCAAGGTCCAAGACTCAACTTTTAATTTGAGGGGAGGCGGGGTGTGTGTGTGTGTGTGTGTGTGTGTGTGTGTGTGTGTGTGTGTGTGTGTGTGTGTGTGTGTGCGTGTGCGCATGCGCGCTCGGTCAAACCAGGTTTAAAGGGAAGGACAACATGTTAGACATGATGAAGAGGTGTGTGTGACGGGAAGTCAAACAAAAATGAGGAAGGATGGATGGAGTGAAGACAAACAGGAAAATCATCAGGGAGAGTGGTAGAAAAGAAAGAAGAGAAACATCGCAGACAAAAAAAGATGAAAGAGAACTGATCAATAGAAGGAAGAAGAGACCAAAGAAAGAAAAGGAGAGAAGTAATGAATGAAGGAAGAAAAAAGGAAGGAAGGAAGGAAGGTAGGACGGAAGTTCAAAGATCATAAAGGGAGGAAGAAACAAAAGAAACGATGGAAAGAAGTAAGGAAGTTTCAACTGAAGAGGATGAAGGAAAGAAGAGAAGGGAGGGTGAAAGGAACTGAGGTTTGAAGTAAGAGGACAGAAGTAAAGAAAGGACAGCTGGTGGAAAGAAGAATGATGGACAGAACTCTAGTTTATTCTGACTGCATCACCAAACCTGGATGAATCCACCGCAAAAGATCCCAACAAATGCACTGTAAAGAAAAATACGGAACAAATACAACACCTGAGATTCCACACTGATACTGACATGGCACCTTTTTCAGCTTCAGACTTTGAGGATTATCAAAAATACAAAAGAACAGTTTTCATTTTTCCAAACTTCTTAAATGTGTGTATAAGAACTTAAATAAAATACAGGTGAAAATGAGTAAAGCTTTGATGGAGGTTCACCACCTGTTTCATGACCAGCGACTGGTCTTTTGATGTGCGTATCCTGATCAGAGGAGGCAGCAGACCTTCTCCAAACCCTCTGTCGTTTTCACGTAAAACAACAGGTGTGCGTCGCTTCCGTCTGATCAGAGACAATAAGTTGTGGTTTGTGTTCATCAGAAGCCAAAGCAGCTCTTCACAGACGTGTTTGTGAAACCAGTTAGCAGCTCGATGAACACGGCCGCCACGTCTATTCCTCCTCACGCCTTCCTCTGATTACGGATGCTAATCTGTTCAGTCCATCCATCTGTCCCTCTCTCTGCCGCCGCCTGGATTCAATTACACCAAACGCACTCCTCGCTCTGTTATCCTCGCCCTCTCTGTTTCTTCCTCTCCTTTTCCCTCGTCCCGTTCTTCTTCCTGTGTTTTTTCTGCCTTCCTTTCTTGTTTGGTCGTCTTTTATCTGGGGACGTCTCTGTCTTCTGGCCAAACACAAACAGAGAGACGAGGAGAGAGAGAGAAATTAAAAGAGAGAAAATAAAGACAGAAGGACTGAAAGGACAAAGGAAGGAAGAGAGAGTGAGTCATGGAGATGACAACTAAAATGAGCAGAGACAGAGAGAGTTATGCTGAAGGACTGTGACACAGGAGCCCAAGTTCTGCAGTTTAGAAATGAATTATTTCATTTTACTAAACTGTATTTGAATGAAATGTGTCTCGTCAGTGAACCGCTAACATCTGTCTGAAATAAAGTCCGTCCCAAACTATATGCAGTGACGTCAGAAAACAACCCAAAATAATCACTTTCCATTGAGGTGGAAATCGTGAACTTCTAACTCTTCACTCAGCCCGACAGGTTTCTTACCCACATGCCTGTAACGTGCTCACAGTGGTCGAGCGTTTCACTTCGGCTGATCGTTCACTCGATGAGCAATTTCCCTTCATAACCTGGGCGTCGTCTCTGAGTTCAGTATCCAGTTGCTATATTACATCAGTGGGACTGTTAAGTTGGACGGTGTCTAGAGTCGTGGTGAATATGTCCCGTGATTTAAGCCTGTTCCTCCTGGAGCGTGACTGTGTTTGAACGGACAGAGCGGGTGAGAGACGCAGCTTCCTGTAATGTTTGTGTAAAAACAGACTCAGAGCACAGAGTGCTGTTGTGCGATGGATTCACTGTTTGTCCTGTGTCTGAGCTGTTTTCCGTGTAAATGCCACAGGAGAAGCAGCCGGACGCTGCGTTTAGGCGTCTGTCCTCTCTCTGGGAAATCTGATATTTGTGATATTTGTAGTGTTTGTTTTTATTTGTTTTTCTTTTCTCAAACATCACAGAGACAGAGCTGTGGATTTACCTGTTTCACATCTGCATAATCTGTGTGTGTGTGTGTGTGTGTGTGTGTGTGACTGTGCATCTCAGCATAGGTCTGTTTTGTTTTCTAATTTTTTTATTTATATTTTAAGTTTTTTCCTTTATGTAGCCTCTTGTGATATTTGTTTTTGTTCTATCATCATTTTGCTTTTTGAATTCTTAATGTTTTTTTCCTTCCTGTTTTTTTTCGTTCCACTCTTTTATTTTATCTGTATTTGTTTTTCTTTCTGATTGTGTTTCTTCTTTAATTATGTTTGAGTTGACATTGTATTGATGTTTTCCAGATAAGATGTTTCTCATTTAGTAATTTTGTTTTTTGGAAATACTTTTTTACGTCTCTACTTTATTTGATTCCACATTACAAGGTAATATCATTAGGAACCAAATTTGCTGAAAGATCCAACTAATACTTTGACCAACAGAACTTATGCTATCAGAATGTTACTTCAAGGAAACAGGAAGCATCTTTTTTTCCAGATAAACATGCTCCCTATGACTGCTGATAGGGAGCAGTATCTGGCCAGCTGTCTGGACCTTCTCTTACTCAGTCCACTGATGTTAAGTCCACTGACCACCAGCCTATGCACGTGGCCTAAACTGCCAAACACAAGCACAATCAGTAAACATTTATAGCCACAGTTCTCAATAGCAGATATTAAAGGTTGGTATTTTAGTTTTTTTGTACAGTAGGATTCCTCCATGAACAGGTCAAAGGCGCAGGCTATTTCACACACACACACACACACACACACACACACACACACACACACACACACACACACACACACACACTTGCTGTTTCAGTCATGTAAAAACATCCAGCATAAAGGTTTAACACAAAGTAATTTCCTTCATTTCAGTAAAACACAGTTACACAGAATCCACTCAGTCTAACGACCGACCTGCTTCAGGTGTTCACTCCACTCGACTCTGAACCGTTTTGAAAACTCTTCAGTTCCTCTCTCCTCTTTCTCTCCTTACTGTTCCTCTTTTCTATTTTTCCATTTCTACCCCTCCGTCTCTCTTTGATGTCACTTTCTCTTCAATCACGTCTCCGTCTGTCTCCCTCTCACTGAAAGTAATTATGCAGGTTGCAGATACAATTACATATTATCTCTGTTTTCTGTTTGTGTGTGTGTGTGTGTGCGTGCATCTTTTTCCTTGTGACCTCTGACCTTGTTCAAAACAAAGACGAGCTGTCAGTCTCGTCATCCATATCAGAGAAAACAGACTGTCTTTTCATTTACTCTCCTCTTCACACCCTCCCTCCTCTCATCATCTTTTGACTTAATGGCCAAAAGTGTGTGGACATCTGAATATTAGCCCAGTGTGATAGAGTAACATGTGACTCAGACACCACGATCATTAATGTGCTGCTCCAGCAGCCTCCTCTTCCCCCTTCTCTCTTCCCATCTTCTGTTTTCTTTTCATAGGCAGATCTATTCAGAGGAAGAGGAGAATCTAAAGATTAGAAAAGTCTTAAAGTCCCGACACAGGGAGATCACTGAGGGGGGAGGAAGATGGAGGGGAGGGGGGAGGAAGATGGAGGGGAAGGGGAGGTGTCTCTGTGGAGGAAAGACAGAGGAAAAAAAGGCTAAAAACGAAGACAAAGCAGGCTTCAAGGCGTCTCCAGACTATTAGAGCACTGTTTGATTTGAGCTCATTGTTCTGCTGAGACTGTCAAAATAAAAGTCTTTTTATCACTGCACAGAGGAGGAGTGGAAAGACGAGGAGGTGATGAACGAGAGGAAGGAAGGTGAGGAAGACGTGGAGGAGGAGTGGTTTCACCTTTCTTTACCTTTGGTTCCCAGGCTTTTACATTGTGGGAAAAGGCTTTGAGGAAATCTACCATCTCTCTCTCTCTCTCTCACACACACACACACACACACACACTTACTACTCTCTGTACTTTAAAATCTCAGTGATAAAGTACGAGTGGTGTGTGTGTGTGTGTAATGAAACCTGTCTGAACCCAAACTTTTATTTTTAAATTTGACTTAAATTGGATGTTTTATTTTGTGCTGCATATAAAGACTTCACCTCCTCTCCTCTACCATCCTCTTCCTCTTCATCACCCTCCCATCTTTCTCCTCCTCTTTCTGCTTTTACGTTCTGTCCTCTGCCGTCTCTTCCTCCTTCTTTTTGTCCTCATCTATTTGTCCACCTTTCCTTTCTGTTCCTGCTTTTTTTTTTGCTTCTTTCCCACCTTCTTCATCTTTCTTCTCCTCTCTGACTTTTCGTTTTCATCCTCTTCCTCCCCCTTCCCCCTTCCTCTCCCTACCTACCGGCCCCACGCCTCCGCCTTCACCACCTTCAGCAAACCGAAAAATTATGACTGGGCTTTTCTTCCTGACACAATTTGTCAAATCCTGCCTGATAGGAAACACATTCTATTCATAAGGCGAGTCTGGCCTCCTCCCCCTTCCTCCTCCACCCCCCCACCCTCGACAGTAGCAATTCAATTACAGCCGTGGAGGCGATAGTGAGCTAGAGAGGCAGGAATATGACAGGACAGTTACAGAGTGTTTACACAATTAAACTTTCACTGACAGTACTCTTTGTCTGTGATGAATGCCTCGCACAATCGCAGCTCGTGTGTGTGTGTGTGTGTGCATACAGTAAATTTTTCTACCTCTATATATATATATATATATATATATATATATATATATATATAGAGGTTACTGTATGTGTGTGTGAACATGTGAGCTGATTCTCTCTCTCTCTTCTTGCATTGTGGGTAAGGAGAGGAGGCAGGACGAAGTGATGACCATAAAAGTAGAAGACAGAGTGTGTGTCTGTCATTCTGGTGAATTCTGTGAGAGAGTGAGATGCGCACATATATTTCAGCCTCAGTCTCGTGTGTGTTCAGTATAGACCTGGATTCAGCATATGATTAGCTTAGCTTAGCTAATCTTAGCTAAGCTTATAAAGAGTAGTAGGGGGAAACAGCTAGCCTAACCGGTGAATACTCTTTGTGGACCACGTGACTGCAGTGGTGCCTCGATCAGTTTAAAACACGTTGAATGTTCGCGCCTTGTTTTACGACAGTCACCGACAGTTTACGACAGTTGGTCTTGTGATTGATCTGTGACCGGAAACATGGCGGCGAGCCACGGTGAACGATCACCGTTTAGTTTTTACTGTCACTCTGAGCAGTTTGTCTCTTCTTCAGTTTATTTTTCAGCCGCTGTACGTGTCTCCCTGACTTCCTGTATGAAGTTTCACTTGTTAAGCCAGATACATCTGCGTCTTCCTCACTCGCCTTCAGTCTGTCATGGCGGCGTCTCATCATGGCGGCGGCGGCCGGTGGAGTTTGGGGAGTGGAGGTTGCAGTGACCTTGCTGTAGCTCGCTTTGTCTCTCCACCGTCACGTTAGCTAGTTATCAGTCGGACGCAACGGGCTCCATGAACCAGGCAGCGCTATTAGCCTGTCTGACAATGATACACCGTCCCGCCGAGACTCCACACACAGACACACACACAGACACACAAACGCGCACACGCGCTCTCACGTGTGGAAAGAAACCCTGGGCACTCTGGGTATTGTCCAAAGATCACAGGCGTAGGTGAGTTGTTCTTTTTAATTAATCATTTGTCCTTCAAACGGGGGAAAGTTTCCGTGCCGTAGATAATTAGGTCCCAGAGTCGGGCGGCGGCAGAGCCGGCAGCCACCTGCTGCCTTTGTAGCGCTAATCTTTGTCTTGTAGGAGCGTCGTCCCCGAAGACGCCACGGCAACGCACGCCGAACGAGCAGAATGAGAAAACACCTCTGAATCCCCACATGATCCTCCTCCTCCTCCTCCTCCTCCTCCTCTCTTCTTCTTCTCTTCACCTTCTTTTTTCTTCTTTGCATTCCCTCTCCTCCTTCTCCTCCTCCTCCTGCTCCTGCTGTTCCTCCTCATCTTCTTCTTCTGTTTTGTTTTTTTGTTGTTTTTCTCTTTTCTGTTTCTCTCTTACTTCTTCTGCTTCCTCTTCTCTTTTTCTTATCCTAATTTTCTGCTTCTCTTCTCCCTCTTTCTCCTCCCCGTCTCCTTCTGTCCAACATGTTTTTTCTTTACGTTCTGTCTCCTCCTCTTCTTCTGTTTGTCTTTCTTCTCTTTAATCCTCGTCTTTCCTCTACTCCTCCTCTTCCACTTCCTCTCTTCCTTTTTTCTTTCCCTGCACTCCTCCTCTATTTTGTCAATCTTCCTCTCACCCTTCTTTCCTCCTCCTCTTCGGTTCATCTTTTCATCCTTTCGCTCACACTGCTCACCCTTTTCTTCACCCCTCTTTCTCCTGTCCTTTTTCTATTTGTTTTCCTTCCTCTCACTCCTTCTCCTCCTAGTTTTTTTTCTTGTTTTCTCTTCTCCTTCCTCCTCCTGCATCTGTTCTCCCTTCATTCAAGCAGAAATTGTTTAATTGTAAATGAACGCACGCACACACAGACTGTGTGTTTGTGTGTCTGTGTGTGTGTGTGTCTGTGTGTGTGTGTAAAAATGAAAGGGGAGCCTGGGTGTGTATGACAATGAAAGTGATATCTTGTGTGTGTTTCTGTGGGGAAACTAATCCCATTAATTCAAAGTGAATAACAAAGAGAGAAAGAGGGTCCAGCTCCCCTGTCGTTCATCCGTCCTCCCTCTCTTCTGTTTCCTCTCTCCCTCCATCATCATTATTCCTCCGTCAGATCGGCGGCTGATTTCCTGGAGGACTGAGAACCGACTCGCTGATGGAGGGATGGAGGAGGTAGAGAGGGAAGGAGGAGGAGGAGACAAAGATTTTTGGCTCCTCCTGGGAAGCCTGTTTTCTTCTCCTCTTTTCCTCCTTCACCTCGTGCTCCCTCTTTCCTTCCCTCTGTCTCATACTTTCATTTCCATCTTCTTTTTCCTCCTTCAGTTTCATTGCTTCTTTCGCTCCCTCTTTCATTTACACTTTTTTCCCCTTTCTTTTCACTTCTCTTCCTTTTTCTCCTTCTTCATCAACTCTCGTTTACTTGTCCATAACTATTTGTCCCCTTACCTCTTCTTCATTCATTCTTTTTCATTCTCCTTCTCCTTTTGCTTTTTCTTTAATCACTTTTGTCCTTTTCTTCCCTTTCTCTTTCTCACCTCCATCCCTCTCACCTCTTTCCTCCTTCTGTATTTACTGTCTTCCTGTATCTCTTCTCCATTTACTTTCATCATCCCTTCTTTCACCTATCATGTTCTCTCAGCTCTTCTCAACTTTTTATTCTTCATGTCCATCTTTTCTTTTGTCTCCTCCCCACATTCAAGTTTGTTGTCTCTCTTCTTTCATTCCTCTCTTCTCCCCTTTATTCCCTCCACACTCTCCCCCTTTTCCTCTCGCTCTCTCTTTCTCTCTTTCTCTTCAAGGACATTTATATTATAAAGGATGAATTTGCATATTAATTCATTTCTTTCAATTTTCTCAGATTAGATGTTGTCAACACGTATCAGCGCTGATCAAACCACCACGTCCACCAGAGACCTTTCTGTGTGTGTGTGTGTGTGTAAGGGGAGTTGTGCGCAGCAGAGGAAAAAAAAAAGAGCTGTAAAGGAGGTAAAGCACAAAACACAACACAGAAACACACTCGCTCCGGTCCTCTGGTGATTACGACACACACATGCAGCGTGTACAGACAAACGCGTTAAAAGATGAATGAGATTCTCCTCATTAGAAAAAGAACAGCGTGTGTCATTTGTTCAGATGCTTTAAACGACATCTTCACATTCACCTGACAAAAACCTCGAGAGGGTTTGAATTATGATTCCTGTCTGTCTGAAACAGAGGTGTAAAGAAACGGTACGACCGTTTTGTGTTTTTTTGTTTTTTTTGGAGCGTGCTCGAGTTGTACAGCTGTGGGAGGTGGTCGGGGTGGACGGCCGTGTTCAGAGCCCAGGACTTTGACAGCATGTTTTCATGTGTGTTTAGGTTCAGGCACAAATTTCCCACTAGGTGAAAGTTTGGGTTGGAGGATGCATCATGTCAGTGTGGGTCCTCACAAGTACAGTAACACAACTTAACAGCTGTCTTACTGAACTGTATGCCTGTTGGTCATTGTGTGTGTGTGTGTGATGAGACGGGGCGTTCCCAGCTGTCTCGCCTCCCATCACTCCCTCTGATGGATGGAGAAGTTATGAATATGCAGTTGATTTCTGGGAGCTGACGGCAGCTGACAAATGGAGCGTCTCACCTTCAGTAACCGCTGCCGTTTCCTGACGGGGAGAGGACGGTGAAAAATGTGCGGGCTCTGTGCGATTCTGTGTTTTGAAGGAAGAGGTTGTCACACACGGGTTAAAGCAATAATCTGAGAGACAGTTTTGTCCTGATTGATTTCGGTGATTTCTTTAAGGATGAAGACTTTTATTTTGACAGTGATGACATAAGAAGATTACAGCTTTCAGACATGTTGAGTATTTCTCTTTAACAAACCTTTAATTTGAGCCTGAACATCCTGTTTGTCTCGTCTCTGTCTCCTGACGTGTTTTGACATTCCACTGTTTGATTGTCATGAGCTGCTTCAGGATAATTGACAGCCTGACAGCAGCTGTGATTGGCTGACTGGTCCTGTCGACACAATGAGCAGACGTATTGGTTTGGTTGAATGTTTTCTCATATATTCTGTAAAAACCTGTTAGCTTTTCTAATCATTTCCACAGCATTTTGAGTTTAAACAATACATGATTAATGTATTTCAAGTTTAGATTTATTATTTTAGGTTGAGAATATAGAATAAATAAAATCTCACTAACCATGTGGTTTATAAACTAAAGATTTTCTGAAAGCTCAGTGCAGCCACTCGTGTGACGTCCTCCAAGTTTGAAATGTCCCGCCTGAGGCTCAGAGACTCAGTGAGAAATGCGTGTGACCCTCTTCATGTGTTTTCTGTGTCTTCGTTTCCCAGTGGAGTCCAGCAGTCCCAGTCTTCTGGCTCCTGATAACTCTCTGGAACGATCCTTCTTCATCCGGATGAAGTCGACGCTCACAAAGAGAGGAGTGCACATCAAGTCCTCAGGATATAAGGTCAGGCTGTTGTATTAGAAACGTGCTGTATAAAACACAACTCGTACCCACGTTAACACACTTTGAAGCTGTTTCCTGAAAATTCTCAGTGAAGCTATTCAGCTGCTGCGTCTCTTGAACAGAGGCAGCGTCTTTAATCTTTCAGGTATATTTATGTTCAGTATATATACACATATATACTGTACATAAATATACTTTAATATTAAACACTATTTGGATCTGGATGTAAAACAACTGTCTACACAGCTGATATTCAGTGATACACACAGAGCTTGTGTGTGTGTGTGTGTGTTGTCCCCTTGATAACAGAAGAACATATCATATCATTCATTGGCTCATAGTTATCTGCCTCCAAAGAAGTGATCCATATGGAAATGTGTAATCTTACCATGGACTGCGTGTGTGTGTTCATAATAATGTATGCATACAGTACGACAGTGAGCAGGCTTCTCGTTAAAAGCCACACCATAAAAGGGAAAGGAATTAACCACCAGAGGTATTTTAATGTGGAAAATCTGTTCAGGAAGTGTCACTGAAGAACTTAACGTTAATGAAAAACCCAAACACACAGTGCTGGAGTTCATGCTGTCGATGTGGAAACGGTATCGAATTCATCACGACAACAGGTGAATGTGGAGGAAGTAAAACAGGAGCAGGTCAGAAAACACAGAGGCTTCATATTAAAACATGATCCAACATATTTATGACACAGAAGAATCTGGGAATGAAAACCTGCTTCTCTCTGCAGATAAATATTAAAGAATTTACAGTTAGTTAGCAAACACTGCAAAGACAGCACGTCCTTCCTCTGAGAAGCTGAGTTTGAGTTTTAGTTCTTTGAATGTTCTTCAGAAGTTTGTCAGTTAAAAGGAGCTTCTTTTTTCTCTGATTTCCAAACAGATTAACTGACGTTTATTTGCAGTTGACTTCAGACATAATTGTTTTCTTGGAAATTGTGAGTCACGCTGAATCTGAAAATGTGTGTTTCATGTCTGTGTTCAGGTTTGACTGAACTTTCTCTCCCATTAAATAAACATTAAAAAAAAGGTTTGAAGACGTCAGAGAAAAGAAGGCTGGAGACCCGGTGTCTGTGTCCTGTCATATTGTCTCATGTTGTGTTGTTGCATTGTATGATTTTTACTGATATTAATTATTTATAGCTTTAAAATCAGAGTTTGTTCTTTTTGTACATTTTCAGCTGTTTTCATTTCATGTCATTTCCAACAACCTTGGTTTGAACTTGTCCGTGTGTCCCAATGTTTGCTTAAGAAAGTTGTGTATGTGTTACAGTACATCTGTTTGTGCATGGGGGAGTGTTGTGTGTGTGTGTGTATATGTGGGTGTGTTTGTGTGTGTCTGTCCATATACAGATGTCCATCCCATAGGTGTAACATCAGGCCTCTTAAGCTCTGTGAGCGTCTCACTGCTCGCAGATCGAGAGGAGGGATTAAAGGGATTCTCCAGGCTCCCTTTTAGGTGTGTGTGTGTGTGTGTTAGTGTGTGTTTGGGGGGGGGGGGGTACCAGTCACTGCTTTGAAACAATGACTGGTTTCACTAAACATCCTAAATGTAACACTGGAAGTCCTTTTACTTTAACATTTGAAAAATCACTTCCTCTTTTCCTACAACTGAATCGTCAATTTGATATTTTATTCTTATACAGGGTGTGTGTGTGGGTGTGGGTGTGGGTGTGGGTGTGGGTGTGGGTGTGTGTGTGGTGTAGCATGTTCCACCTGGCAGACTCAGATCACATGGAAATCACAGTGGAGACAGACACATAAATATTCACACATACATGCATACATTACTACACACATTTGCACTCACTGACACACACACACATAATGCAGCATTACAGTTAGAAGGCCTGATTCAGTCTCTTCATCGGTTTCTGCTGAGGAACCTTTGAGCAGGACGAGTTAACGCGGTTAATCACAGACTCTGGAGCAGTAGCTGCTCAGCAGAGCTGGAGACACAGCTCATGTCACAGCTTCCTTTATTTTCCCTCAAAGGTCAGAAGCTGATTGTCAAGACATTTTTCCATCTTTTAACAGTGCAAATTAGCATGTCAAATATGTGTGTGTGTGTTTCAGCTGTGTTCAGAGGAAGGTCCAGGACGTGTTGACTCTCCGTCTCTGACTTGGAATCAGACTTTCCTTCCTCTTCTCTTCCGTGTTTGATCCTCACACTGTATCTGTTCATGACGTGTAAAGACAGAAAAAAAAGCGACAGAGTTTAAAAGAAAAGCAAGCATTTCCCAGCGAGCAGCAGCTGATTAACATTTCTTCGTTCTCCCTCTGTCAGCTCCTCTGTTTTTACCTCTCTTCTGTCTTTCTCTTTCACTCTGTCCATCCAATGAGTCTGCTCAGGACAGAGGGAGGGTTAAAATCCCTGAATTGACCTTCCTGTGCAGACCTCTGCTTCCACATTTCACTCTGGAGCCTTTTCTTCATTTGCATATAAAATATAAAGAGTTAAGTGTAGAAAATTAGACCATAACATAAAGGTTGTGATCCGTTTCAGAGGCTTTACAAGCGCTGAACAATCATAAATCAGTTTTACTGCACAAACTGTGATTTCCTGCTGGAGGTCACGTTAAACAAAAAGAAAACAGCACAACAACATGCAGATACAGGTGGACACAGGTAGATACAGGTGGATACAGGTAGATACAGGTGGATACAGGTAGATACAGGTGGATACAGGCAGACACAGGTAGATACAGGCAGATACAGGTGGATACAGGTAGATACAGGTGGATACAGGTAGATACAGGTGGATACAGGCAGACACAGGTAGATACAGGTGGATACAGGCAGACACAGGTAGATACAGGCAGATACAGGTGGATACAGGCAGACACAGGTAGATACAGGCAGATACAGGTAGATACAGGCAGATACAGGTGGATACAGGTGGATACAGGCAGACACAGGTAGATACAGGCAGGTGTGCAGGTACACAAAGTGTCAGTGACACTTCACACACAGGTCAACTCCAGCTGAAAAATATACGTTATGATTTAGAACAAAAACCAATAGTGTTTCACACGTCCACCATACAAAGTGTTGACTTACAAGCACCTCCGTCTGACCTTTGACCTCACTCTCCATCCAGACGACGATGCCCGCCATCTGACTTCCCTCTGTTTGCTTCTGCGTTTCCCCGTTCAGGTGATTCACATCACGGGGCGTCTGCGGATCAGGATGGCTCTGACGCACAGCCGCTCGGTGCCCAATCAGATCATGGGGATGGTCGTCGTGGCTCACGCCCTCCCGCCCCCCACCATCAACGAGGTTCGCATCGACTGTCAAATGTTCGTCACCCGAGTCAACATGGACCTCAAGATCGTCTACTGTGAGAACAGGTAGAGGAGGGAAGCCAAACTTTTTTTTTAAACAAGAAAAGAGCTGGTGAAAATATAAAATAAATATTTACTTAAAGAAAAAATAACTTTTTAACATGATTATTAAGTGAATACAGAGGATCCTAATCAGTAAGGTTAATATATATATATCGTCCATATAAAACGTGTACGATGGAGTTTTTTTTTTTACACGCTTCTTGTCATTAATCGACTTTTCCAGAGAAACTGTGTCTACATGTCCAGTTTTTTATAAGCACCAGTGTCAAAGTCAAAACTCAATTTGAAAGTCTGTTATCTGCATCCATGTTTCATACCTGCTGCTCGAGGCAGAGAAAAAGTTGTTTCCCATGTTGGAGCTTCTTATTCATGAGGACGTCTGACCCAATCCTCCCTGGTTTAACAGTGAAATATGTCACTGATGGATCTATCTCCTTCCCTGTGTCCAGATAAAGCAGATAGGCATCAGGATCTCGCTCAGGAGTTAACCGGCCGACTAGGGAGATTCATATCAAGCCAAAAAAAAAAAAAAACCCTTCATGTTTTATTATAAGAAGAGAGGAGGAAAAACGATAGTAGAGAGATTGCCTTTTTTTGTGGGTGGAAAAAGACACACAATGCGAGGCAGATGATGATATTCAGTGCGGAGCGACAGAAAGCGTCTCGGCGGCGAACAGACAAACGTCGCTCCCATTACAGCCCCATTTTGAGGATGAGTTTCTAAGAGAATGAGAAAATGGGAGGATGGATTTTTCTAAAGAACAGAGTGTGCTGTTATCTGCCTGCCAGACATTAGTCTCCCCCCGCCCGTCCTCTATCAGAATGATACCGGGGAAATTGTTCTGTCTATCCTGTGGCAAATTCGTTCAAATTAAACCTTTTAAAGCTGATGTGTGTTACCTGTACAATAGACAGACGGGCTTCAGTCTCTGTTGTTGGGTTATTAGCTTTTTTTTTCCTTCACTGAATCAGTCTTTTTAATCGTCGAGTACCAGAACTGTACTGAGAAAATTGTCCCGGTGTGACAAGTTACATATTTCAGAGTTTCACAACGCTTCCACTTCCATGCTGTTCAGTGTGGTACAAAGACAAACACCAAACCAAAGACACAGAACACAGAGGCCCCCCGACTCTCAGTCCTTCATCAGCCGATACTCCAGAGAAAACTCCGACGCATGGAGGAGTAAACACAGTTTCTATTGAATTCTACTTTAAATTGTTCACAAGTAAAAAAAAACAAAAACAAAAACAAACAAACAAACAAAAAAAACAAAAAACAAACAAAAAAAAACCAAAAAACAAAAACAACACCTCAAATGAATCCACGGACTAAAGGGCATTTCTAAAAGATGTAACAGCTCTCTTTATTTTGTGTGTGACCAGACACAGCACTCTGTAAACCTGTGGACAGGACTGGACTTTGGACTCACGTCCCGCTTTTTCATTCACTTCCTCGCCTTTCCTCTGTCTCCTTCATGCAGCTGTGGTGCTTCTGTGTTTCAGAATCAATGACTACATGGACCTGACTCCGGTGGACATCGTGGGGAAGAGGTGCTACCAGTTCATTCATGCTGAAGACGTGGAGGGAATCAGACAGAGCCACCTGGACTGTGAGTCAACACCACATCAGACCTCAACTCGAGGTCCGGCTGTGAGCTCGTTTTAGAGTTCGGAGCTTTTCGATCTTATCTCCGTCGCTATGGAAATGATGTTCAGACCTTTGATGTGATCAAAAGCTGCAGAACCTTGAGTTGAGATTGTTTAGTCAAATTCATGGAATATTATATATTATATATGCTCTTTTTTTTTTTTTTTTTTTTTAATAATTCTAAATATAATTGCACTTAAACAAAAAAAAACATCCAACACGTCCTGTGACATTTTAACAGCACCTTTCAGTCATGTTGGGACATGTTGGACAGCATTTTGTCCCACAGAAAAAGTCCTTTGTGTTCCCTGTATGGACAGATCCACAGCAGTCATATTTCTACAATAACTTTAAAAGTTAAAGGCCACTTAGAGAATCTTTGCTCTCCTGTATCTTTGAAAAGTTTTCTCACCACAGCAGCTCTACCATCTTATTACCCTTGTCAGGAGGCATAATACACTCTCCGTGTCCGACTCTCTCACACACACACACACACAGAAGAAGAGGCTTGGTGTCCCTATTTAGTGGCTGTCTGGATGATTTGCAGGATGCTGTTTGTTGCTGCAGTCAGATTTTACTGTGGTGGTTAAAGCTGAGGAGGCTCTCAGAGCCGCACAGCGTTTCACGGTGAGTCGGAGGCAGTGAAGGCGTTTAGGCAGAACGCCAAATAATAACCACACAGCAAGGACAACACGCCTGATGGGAGTCACGCCACAGTCACATTCAGCCGCATACAGTCGGCTTCTCTCAGATACTGTCCACTGCAGCTGATTACTCACTCCGTCTCATGAGTGAGCTGCATCCAGACAACGCGAAGCAGGTTTTCCCTCTTTGCTCTGCAGTGTTTTTTTCAGCCGGAATAGTTTTATGAACTTTCCTCCAGGTGATTCCCTCGTGCTCTGCGATTTGCAGCTGCACAGGAATAATTCACCCTGTGAGCTTGAAAGGTGGCTCTGATCTCAGCATCACAGGAGCCCTCGGTGTCTGTAGAGGACCATGGAAAATGTCCAAATGGGACCTTCTAGTGTTTATAGGTATATTATGTTATTTATATTTAATTTGCACAAAAAGTGAATTATTCATTCACACATCTCACCACAAAAAAAAAAAAAAAAAAACAGAAAGAAAGAAAACCAGCAGCATGAAGCTCCCTGAAACTTTTTCAATTACTGTCTCCAAAAGTTCCTGAGCTCTGAATATCCAGAGTGGCAATCAGGAAGTGACTCTATGGTGGCCCGGCGGGGTCAGACAGAACGAGGTGGGGGGGGGGGGGGGGGGGGGGGGGGGGGGTTAGGATGTGTAGAACACGACAAAAAAGGAAGTGAAATAGGACAGAGATTATTCCTCTCTGTCTGCAGCGAGGATGGGAGGTCAGGGAGGCGAGCCGGCAGCCAGCGGTTTAAATGACTTGGTTTTAGTCGAGCGTAGTCTAATACAGCACCTTCAGTCACCTCGACTGCTCGTTTTATTCTTCCTCTTTCAAAATTAATTTCCTCTTTGAAAGGGGGGCTTTCAGAAATGGATGGCTACGGGGCGCTGGAGGTGCTCTGTGTCTTTTCTTTTTTCTCTTTTCTCTCTTCGTCCTCCCTATCATCTGGAGCACGGTCAGATTGTTCTGAAATCTGCCTTTCTTTGGGGCGCTTTAATTTGTCGGCTTTATGAACTTGCTGCTGATTGTGTGGAAGCTGATTTCAGAGCGGCAGTCTAACGATTACCGAATTTTTTAGCAGACGTGCTGAAGCTCTTTACCTAATCGGATGGTGACAGATGTGGTTTGTGTTGTGGCTGTGGTTGGTTTTAGGCTCAGGTTGGACAAACTTTCTGTCTGTGTTCAGTTCTGAGTGGTTTTTATTCAGTTTGCACATTTGGGTATTTTACCTTCCAAATATCTGACTGCTGTTGTGTGTTTTGTCACAATTCAGCAGTTTGTGTTTACATCTTTAAAGTATAACAATGTTTTTTTTTCTTTAAATCGTGTTTTAAACGTATTTCATCTTAACCATAGTGACAAAATGCAGATATTAAAAAGGGATATTTAAAAAAAAAATTGTCATTGAACATAATCCAGGTTTTGATCAGAATCATCCAGCATTTCTTGTCAGGTGATATACAGTTAGAAATTGTTTTAACCAAAGGATCTACTCCTGATCAAACTTTCCCATCCTGCACATTCTGCCCCATCGTCTGACCCGCTCTCAGCCGATCACACGAAACAAGCTAAAGCTTCACCAGGCCGTGGGCCTCGAGCTCAGATGGTGGTCAGAGCAGGTTTCTCTTTGCCTTCTGTTTGATTGGACACTTGAATTTTGGTTTGAGTAAAGAAAATCCAAGGAAATTCTCACACTTGCTGTTCTGCATGTCGTCCGCACATTTTCAAGTGATTAAAAAAAAAAAAAAGTCTTTCTGCACCTTTCTTTTTCCGTTTCTGCAGAACAGCAGCAGGTCGCACGCTCTGATTTTTTTGTGGGATTTATTTCCACGTCTGCTCTCTGTTCCCCCGCTGCTGCAGGAGTCGGATAGTTAGGGAATCGATCAAGGTGTATTTTAGAGGGATAGCCTGTTCTCTCAACAGGGATCTAAATTTTAAAAGGGTTCTTTTTAAGTGGAGGACCAGGCGTGATCCCTCTCTGTGAAGAGGCATCACTCTTTAAGTCTCTATCATTACCTGCTGACAGCCGGTCTTAGCCCAGGTCAGATCTCAAAGTCAATCTGTCCTCGTTTCCACTCCGAGAACAGAGAGAAAGAGAAAGAAGAGATAGAGGGTGAACTTGTCTTTTCACAAAGAAAGGGAGGGAACAAGAGAGAGTGATTTATAGGCAGAGAGGAAAAAGCTGAGAAATACTTGGCACAAGGGATGAAGTGAAAAATCTGTCTTTCCTCGAAGAAAAGGAGGGAACGGGGAAGATGTAATTTGCAGATAGAGAAAAAGAAAAGAGGACAAAATGCTCATTTTCTCAAGGAGGGAAGAAGACGAGATGTTTCATGACAAAAGATAAGAAATAGCCAACATTCCAGGAAGAGAGAAGAGAAAAGGCACTGTAAGGTGGAGAAAAGAGAAATGCAGAATCGCTCTCTTTGAAAAGAAAGGGAGGGAAATCGAGAGAAATTTCCCAAAAAATAGAAGATATGATTGGACGTGGTTTTACAGAGAGACGGAGAAAAAGAGGAAGGTTCTCTTGGCTTGTGTTCTCAGAAGAACGAGACGTACACATAGAAATGTTGGCTGACTCCTCTTTTGTCCAAGAAGGAAAGATGTGAGGTAAAAGCAAAGGAAGGGAAGATGTGCACAGAAAAATGGAGACGTGCACTGTTATAAAAACAGAGGAGTCTAAGCTGAGCGAGCCGACCCTGACTTAACCAGATAACTGCTAAGGTTCAGGTTCAGGACGGATCTGCACGATGCTGAAAAACTGCCAGGACAGCCGTTATCTCAGTGGTCAGCCCGGTGTCCAGCGCCAACGCAGGAAGTTTCCTCTGTACTCACTGATGGTCAAAAGTTTTAGGAAACCTGTGCGACAGGAATCAGTCAGCCAGCATATTTACTGAGGTCAGACCTGTGTGCTGCTGTCGACCGGTGAGGGACTCGCAGACTGAACGTGGGTCACAGCGTGTAGCATGTTGTTCGTCTGGATGTCAGACTGTTGTGCACGGAGTCTGTGTCACAATGGGAGACAAAAAAGAAAGAAGCTGATCAGCAGAGAGAAAAGAGTAATAACAGGAGAAGTGGGAGAAAGATGTCCACACGTCTGTTTACAAAAAGAAGGAGAGAGGAGGGACCTGACAAGGGACACGAGGGAAACTGTCCTCATAAATAAAAAAGGAGAGTTTCACTTTCTTAGAGAGGAGAGAAATAATTGTGAAGAAAAAAAGAATATTTCGGTTTTTTAGAGCAAAACACAGGAAAAGAGGAAAAAGAGACATTTGGACTTGGAGAGGGGAAGAAAAGACAGAGACTTACCAACGGATAAGAGACAGACAGGATGTTTCAGACAGAGAGAGAGAGAGAGAGGGTCGAGAGACATTCAGAAGCAATGGAAAATAAAAAAGAGAGAAAGAGACTTGCACAGAAGCGAAAGCTCGGTGGATTTAAGCCTGCAGGCGTTTTAGCAGAGCTCGTCTCTCTGGACTCGCGCAGCCTTTAATGAATCCACACACACACTGAAAGGCATTTTTTATCCTTCTGTAGACAAAACACACACCTGTGAAGCTTTCCACACAGGTACGTCAGTGAAACGCACACACAAAAACAGGCCTTCTGGGACATATGGACAACCTGAATGACCTGAGATACACACAGAAACTATAGAAAACATTAGATGAAGTAACATGAACATCACTTGCTGACTTTTCCCTGACTTTTCTATAATTTGGTGTTTCTCTGTTCATGTGGAAAATTCTACGTCTTTAGGTGTAATTCTGGTTAAACCCCTGATTTAAATCAGTTACACTCACCGAGTTAAAAGCTCCGATCTGGAAATGTTAAAATCTGATCAGGAGGAGACGGTGGAAGAGGTGAGACCAGCCTCTGTGACTGCTGTAGATAAAAAAAAAACAAAAAAAAAACACACAGGGCTTCAGTAAAGACGCACACGTCCAGTGAACGTCCACTGAAGTGGGTTCAAACTGTTCTGCAGTCTGCCAGCAGAGGGCAACAGAGGGACAAACTGTCCTACTGTTTGTAGATAACAGTCAAAACATAAAGGCCACATAGTCGCACACAGCACAGAGAAACCACTGAACCACACCACTACACACTCACACACACACACACACATTCAGTCTCTCACACATAACAGAAGGTCTTCATCCTTCCATCCTCTGGCAGACAGAAAGGACGTTTCCATAAAGCAATTTCACAGCCATAAATTACCTGCTGGGTAATGTGACACACACACACACACACACACACACACACACACACACACACACACAGGGTAAATGGGGTAAAGGTAATCTGAAAGGTAGACAAGACTAAAGAGGAAATCCTGCAGATTAACAGAAGGAAACAGAGGGAAGACAAGTGTTAGAGAGAGAGATGGAGTAAAGAAAGAAAAAAGGTAGAGAAAAAAGATAGAAAGAAAGACAACATAACACTGTGACATTGACTAAAAGAGAAAAAGAGACAGGAGCAGTGGAGGAGAAGAAGAGAAAAAAGTGGTGTTGAGAGGCTTTAAAAGAGAATAGAGCTCCTTTAATCTACTGGTCTCTCCCCTGCTGCCTCAGGCGAGCCTCCAGCTCTCCCTCTCTCCCCCTCTCTACCCCTCTCTACCCCTCTCTCCTTCTCTCTCTTTCTCTCCTCTCCTTCATTAGTGGCCAATCAGAGAGCCAGTGATTTAATGGGGGAGTACGAGGAGAGGGTTAACATGCAAACCTCACCTGCGAGACAGAGAGAGAGGCAGAACGGCAGGCAGGACTGTGGTTCTTCAGCCTCGTGTTGGACTCGTGTTGGGCTCGTGTTGGACTCGGTCACTTGTCTCGACCGAGTCCATTCGGTCCGTGTCCGTCATCTTCAGGTGCAGGAAAACAGCCACATCCTCTCACTCTGAGCCCGACACTGTTTCTGTATGTAACCAAACAACATCACACATCCTGTTAGATGTTAAAGTTCAGTATGTTTAGATATCAATGCCCAGATGTACCATGGCAATACGAAACTAACCCTTCCTTCCATCAACATGCAGCAAAGCCTGTGAACTAGAACTCAGTGCAAACTTCCAGTGCAACATACCACATGTCCAACGCGCCCTTGTCTTCATGGTGATGTAATTAAAGTGTCTATGATCAATACTTTTATATTTCCCCTGTTTAAAATGTCATGAAAGCAGAGTTTCATGTGAACTGTGCCCGGTAGTGATGAACCGTCAGTGAGTTATCAGTTGGATCTTCAGCTCCTCTCGGCTTCATGGAGCTCTACACTGAGTTTCAGCTCGTTGTTCCTCTGACTGTCGGCTTCACTGTCCAGGTTCAGTGAACCTTCAGAGACTGATCGTATTTTAGAACGATGTGTTTCCACCACTTACCTGCACGTTTGGTTCAGATGTGTTTTTCTTTTTATTCGTCACAACACAGATCAGTGTAACCTGTATGTAATCTGTGTTAAATGTGCGTCAGACAGCAGGTTTAAATACTGAAAGCAGAGATTTCTTAGCTCAGAATTAGCCGGAAGGTCATTGTCAGTATTGATTATGTAGCGTTTTATTTATCTAATTTATTTAAATGTGTCCCGAGGAATGAACATCAGCTGACAGCATGGTTTCCTGTGTGAGACAGCGTGTTTGGTCTGCACACAGTGTACAGTTATAAAGCCTGGTATGACTGTGTGTGTGTGTGTGTCCTCTTCCATTGGACATGCTGATACACTGAGCCGCTCTCTGAGGACCTGCAGTCGTCTGAACAGGCAGCACTGCACCACACAGGCGTGTGTGTGTGCGTGTGTGTGTGTGTGTGCGCGCGTGTGTGCGCATTCATTGTGTCGTTATTTACTCTGCCGTACAAACAAAGCAAGGTCACATTCAAGGTGACGTGATCTCACCATCTCTGCCTTAACATGCAGACAAGTTATTTTCCCCTCCATCTCTCTCTCTCTCCCCCACCCCCCCCCCCCTTCTCTCTCTCTCTCCACCCCCCCCTCTCTCTGAATAGGCAAATAGAGAACGAATGAGCGCCGACCGCTCGACCAAAGTCAATTATAGCAGCCCTGGGGATGTCGTCTTAAACAATGCTATTAGTTTCTAATAGTTTTTAATTACTGGCCTTCTTTTTATATAAATCACCCGCTACTTTCTCTCTCTTTCTTCTCTGTCGTGGAAAAACCTATTTGTGTCCGTAATTAAATGGAGGAGAGGGATATGAATTTAGTGGCCCTCGCTTCTCGTCTCTGACTGATTAATGCCAATACATATTGCTTGAGATAACCATTTAGTGGTTAATTTAGCCAAATTTATTGCCGGCGTGCCGTCGCAGGGTGGAGCAGGGGTGGGGGTGGAGGCGGGCCACCACCTCCTGAGGGCAGGGGTGCACGTCGCAGTGACACAGCGCTATCTGGTGGAGGGTGACGTGTACTGCATCTCTCTCAGATATATGTTGTAATCATCGTTTACTGAAGTTAAAGTTGCTCAAATCTGGTGGAAAAAAAACATCTGTCTAAAGTTTTTCATGTCTTTAAATAGTTTTGGATGAGTTGAAGAAAGAAAGAAAGCAGGAATGTATGGAGACCATTAGATAAATAAAACGTGTATGGTTTTATGAATAAACAGACAAAATACAGAATCTATCCTTTCCTTTCAGTCTGACAGATCAGAGGAGCTTAGCTAAGCTACATCTAAAAACAAGCATTGAAGACGTACAAACAGAAATAACAACATTTAAACTGACACACACATATTTCTCCGATCGTGATGAAAAACATTAACTGCTCTCGCTAACGTAGCATCCGACTCGACCAAGCATGACGTCGACGGAGCCACGTTCTGCTGAGTTCTGAGATTTGGAGCTTTGGAGCAAATAGACACACATCGTCTCTATGAATTTAACGATGGTTAAATTCATAATTCCACTTTGCTGTCTCTCTAAAACACAGTTACACTGGTCTTCCTCAGGCATGCTAACGTGCTAACCGCTAAGTTGGAATGTCAAACCACATCGTGTCAGTTTTGAATTTCAAAGTACGCACTGGAATCCACGTCATGTCACGGTGCGAGCGTGTTGTCTCAAACCCATCAGAGACACAGAAGTATGAGCAGACAGCTACACACACATGTACACACACACACACGTGTACACACAGAGGCTGGCAGTGTGTGTTGGTCTGATTAATGACGGCAGCAGCAGAGCAGCTCTCAGCCAGCTGTCACATGACATCTGATGACTGCCTCTCTCTCTCTTCCTGTCTCTGTTTCTCTCTCGCCCTCTGTCCATGCTTTGTCTTTTTCTCCGTTGATGAACAAGCTGCTCGGTCACTGTGATGTCCCACAGTTTTGAAAGACAAAATATCAAACAGAATCCACCATGAAATAACAAACGTCCACTCTCTGTCTCTCAGTGATGAATAAGGGTCAGTGTGTGACTAAGTACTACCGCTGGATCCAGAAGAATGGAGGTTACATCTGGATCCAGTCCAGTGCCACCATCGCTATCAACGCCAAGAACGCCAGCGAGAAGAACATCATCTGGGTCAACTATGTCCTCAGGTCAGAGGTCAACTGGTCCTTGTTCATTATATCTGACACATTCCCAGATTTCATTCAGTGTGAATACTCCTCAGTACTACTGAATGAGTGAGGAAATGAACAAGTTAGATGAAAACAGTCCGTCTTTGCTGTTTTATTTAACATTCAAAATATCACACAACTAACCGAAAACAAAACCATCTTTCTGTTTTACTTCACAGTAACCCAGAGTATAAAGATACGCCCATGGACATCGCCCAGCTGCCAAACCTGCCCGAGAAAACCTCTGAATCCTCCGAAACCTCTGACTCTGAGTCCGAGTCCAAAGAAAACTCCGGTAAAAAGGAAGGGTGGGAGGAAATAAAGGGGGAGTGGAGGAGTAATTATTTATCAGTGAGAAATAAATGATTTAGAGACAAAGAAAGTCAAAGAAAGACAATAAGAACTATAGACAGACAAAAGTTACATTACACATCCAAATAACCCTGATGATTCCTTACAAGCACCTCTTCAAGTGTTACCAGTAGAATAACCAGCACTAAGAGATGCTGCCTGAAGAAGCCAAAGATGCTCTATCAGTTGGTGCCAGTGCGCCGTCTGTGCCAGGCTGGGTGGTGATGAACGGCAACAGCTGCAGGGACTGAGCGCCTCCTGGCAGCGCTGCAAGCCACCACAAAATGACATAAAACATAGGATAACTCTACAGAGTGCCACAAAATGCCTCCAAACTTCACACAACGCCACAAAATATCTCCCGGAGGGCCACGAAGCACCAGAGAACAGCCTCCAGAAAATGAACCAAAGTAGCACCGCAAGCTTCTGTCGGCATTTTATGTCTCTGAAGGCCAAAAATTAAGGTGATGGCAATTCTGTTGGCTGCAGAGGTAAACAACACTAATAATGCCAGAACTAGCTAACAGGCCAAAAGACTCAGCTCTGGATTGACCTACATTTAATTACAGTTATTACATCTTCTAAATAAATAATAATAATATAAGGGGTATATACAGTATGTCTTCTAGTATAATATCATAGATGTAGCCATCAAAAGCACTGAAAGCTATTTTAAAATGAGTTTTAAACCTACGCACAGGGCTAATGTTAGCTAGCAATCTATTCACAGTCTCCATAGACGGAAATGAAAAGCTGCTCTCGACTGTTTACTAGACTCATTATTGGAAATAACACAGAGAACTTTAACAATTTAGCTGGAAACATAAACAGGGATCATAACCTAATGTGAGAATCTATACAGAAGACTGAATTACATGTTTCTAACATCCTCGTTCAGACTGAAAAACACACATTTCAAGCAGCCAATACTGAAGGAGACAAAACTCACACGCTGCCAGTATAGTTAAATTTAAACCAATACAGGGCCTCCACCTTGAGCATAATATTATCAAGTCCTGCAGCCTGTGTTGGCATGATGAGGATCAGTGCCAGCTGCTATTCTTGCTGGAGGAGAATGATTCTGGCACACTGTCGGCTGTAAACTGGTGCCAGCTGCTGCAGGAGGTGGCCAGCTTCAGCTGGGCTCCAACAGGCCCGAGGTGCTCAGGCTCAACATATTCTAAAATGAGATATGTGCCCTTTGACCTTTGTTGTGTTAGGATGCAGTTTACAGAGGACGTGAGTGAAGCTGCAAAAAACAAAGAAGATGTTGCGTTTTTAATAGTTTTTACTCGAACAATGTTGTTAAAAAGACACTGTATATTTCTGTCTTCATTAGGAACCAATGGGCTTAGAGCTGAGAGCCACAGTTTACAAAAGTCACAGAGTATTAAGAGATTCTGGTTTTGGTTTTTGGTCTCATTGATTAAGACTAAGAAAAATATGGAATGTCTCCATCCTTATTCTTTAAGTTGCACTGGTGTAGAATGTATGAATGTGGGTTAAAGAGAAAATAGTGATTTACTACCTTCCCCTTTGGTTGACATTTTGGAGCAGGTATGGCACTATGGAGCCTCATAGGTGCATGATATGTCCTGACCTTTATTTCAAGTCAAGATCCAAGAATGCAACTTCATGGCATCATTTATGAGACCCTCTCAGTCCAAGCTGAAATAACCCTGACGACAGATAACAAATTAAAATCATCTAATCAAAAAATCAATATTTCAGTTTGTATTTTTTTAAATGCCTCTCCCTAAATTGATAAATCTTGGTGGGCCATGAAAACACAAAGGACAACAATAATAATAAGTCCAGGAATTTATTGTTTCATATCTGACAAATCCTGATATGTGGTACTTTATAAACATTGTCAATAAACCAAACTAAAACCCTCCCTGATTTCCAGCCTGACAATAAATCTGTTTTGCTTGGAAAGCACTCTTAATGGAGATACAAGGTTTTACCCAGACAAAGCAATTGAGTTGACATTTCGGGTGCCACGAGGGAGTCAGAGCGCTGCCAGCTGGACAGCCGCTGGCCTTAGTGTGTGCTGGCAGGGTTTGAAGAGTGTGTGTGTGTGTGTTGTCTGTGTAATGGGCTGGACAGAGCCAGCGTGCCTGAACAGCAGCAGCTACAGATACTGAACACACATCAGTGAATCCACAACAGAGCACAACACATGGAAATCCTGTCTGGAAAAATAGGATCAGCACCTGAGATCCACAAACTGAATCCTCAGTGTGTTGGTCGATGACGGTTTTTTGCTGGAATAACCTGTTGCATTTGTTTCCATACAGAAAGTTCACGTTCCCCAGAGGACACTAATGATTTTGGTGATGTACTGGCCTTTCTTCTAAACCCACCATCACGGCAAAATGTCCACTTCTAAATAAGGAATATACAAAGTCTAGCTCTTTGGGACAAACCATGCATTTTTTTGCATTTGTTCCGTCCTATAGAGAACACTAACAGTACTTAAGTCATTTTTTGGTTCGGGTTTAGTTAAGGGAAACTATTTTGCTTTAACTTTAGATAAACTGGTTATGGTCTGAATCAGAAGATAAATGAATGAATGGCTCAGAATGAGAGTTACCCCTCAGAGGCTGAACGAGCTGTTTGTTGTTGTTTTGCTGGTCTGTCCCTGCATTTTTAACCAGTCTACCTATTTTTTTCTCAACAGACAATGAGAACACCAAGTCTGAGGGCAAGCCGGGGCACCAATCAGAACGCAGCGAGGACCCGGAGACAGACAGCAAGCGTCAGCAGCAACCTGGCCAATCACACTGCTCCTCTGAACAGGAAATGAAACGCCAGGAAGAAGGAGACAGCTCGAGTAACCCTGAGAGCCAGGACAGCGACGACAGTCTGGAACCTTCAGATGGAGAGGGAGAGGAACAGGAGGAGTCCAGGGGAGGAGGAGGAAGGATAGGGAGGTTAGCAGGACTGGGAGGGTTAGGGGGGCTGAGCGCCATTGGAGGACTTGGTAATCTGGGTGGGCTTCATATTAAAGTGGAGCACTATGGAGAAGGGGAAGAAGTACAGCTGCACAACTCGCAAACTTCATCATCGGAGGAGGAAGAAGAGGAGGATGAGGAAGAGGAAGAGGATGGAGGTGTGCAAGAGTGCGACACTGCCAATGCTGGAAACAAGCTCCAGAAGAGGCGGAAGAGGAGGAAAGTGCAGAAGTGGGATGGATCACGAAGTAGGAGGCTCCGTCTGTCCTCAACTACGCCCAGCCCCGTTGCCATAGGAGATACCACACCTCTGGTTGACCCCTCCCAGGCCACGTCTGCCACCTCCGCCCACCTCCTCACCTCCTCCGCCTCCCCAAACAGCGCAGGTGCAACATCCTCGGTCTTGAAAATCAAGACCGAGATGGCAGAACCGATCAACTTTGACAACGACAGCAGCATCTGGAACTACCCGCCCAACAGAGAGATTTCCAGAAATGAGTCTCCATACAGCATGACCTCCAAGCCGGCTGCTCCAGGAGCCCACGAGACCTTCCCCTCACCCCAGGGAGGATCTCTCCAGGTATCCATCCCCGACTCTGTCCTGACTCCTCCAGGAAATGAGGGAGGAGCTGGAGGAGTGAGGAAGCCTCCTTACAATGGAAGTTCTGCCCCGTCTTCTGCTTCCAGTGCTGCAAGTTTAGCGCCTCCCTCCAGCGCCTCCTCTGCGGACCCACTGTCTCCTCCTCTCTCTGCCTCCCCACGGGACAAGCAGCAAGGCACTCCCACCACCTCCTCTTCTTCTTCCTCCTCCTCATCGTCCTCCTCTTCCTCATCAACCTCCTCCTCATCACTGCTGTATTCTGGTGATCTTGAGGCCCTACAGCGTCTGCAGGCTGGTAACGTGGTGCTCCCACTGGTCCACCGGGTCACGGGGACTCTGGCCCCCACCAGCACGACAGCTCCGCGGGTCTACACCACCGGGACCATCAGGTACGCGCCAGCGGACGTCACCCTGGCCATGGCGCAAGGTAACCTTCTTCCTAATGCTGCCATGAACTTTGTTGACAGCTCGGGGTTCGGCCTCGACCCCAAGACGCCGATGGAGATGCTCTACCACCACGTCCACAGGCTCAATATGTCGGCAGCAGCCGCCGCCGGCCCGTTTGTCGGATCTCCGTCGGCCACAGGTGGGAACGCCACCCTGGGAGGCCAGATGCCAACGGCAGCCAACGTTTTCACAACAGCAGAGGGACTTTTCTCAACACTACCGTTCCCAGTGTACAGCAATGGGATCCACACCACGCAGACAACTCTGGAGAGGAAGGAGGATTAATGCAAAATGTTCAAGACCGCATTACTGTGTTTCCGGAATCAACAACTGTGTCAAAGTAAAAGACTACTCACTGGTAAAAAAGAGAAGAAAAAAAAAGAGAGACTATTTACTTGCTATCTTTTATCAACACGGTGTAGCACTGTGTTTTCCGAGAGGGGAGAAAGGACAGGAAAGGATGACAGATGTACTCTAGCACTTTGAATCTGAGCAACTGAGCTTGTGTAATAGACATGAATGACCCTCAAATATGTCCCTTTTTCTATCTTTTTTCTCTCTCCTCTTCGTGCTCTTCTCCTCCTCCTCTCTCAGTCTCTCTCTTTGCTCCTGTTTCTTGCAATCAGCAACGATTTTCTCCTGAACAAATGAACAAAAAGCAGACTATTCTTTATTGTAAAGAATTCCTTTTTTGCCTACAGAGAATTCGTATTGCCTAAGGACTCCGCTGGAGCCTGACGGGGATAATTTTTATTATTTGATTGGTTTCTGTTGTATCTTTATGAAGATGCTGATTGTGTGTATTTAAAGGAGGACGGTACAGGGATTTGTAATGGACAGTAACTCTATGTGGCGCTCCTCTGTATCTTGATGTGATCAAGGCTTGAAAAGAAAGTTTTTAAACCAGGAGGAGGGGGCTCTCTCGCACCCAACAAAGGTCTCAGAGATAATAATCTTTTGAAAAAAGGTTTTTGAGGACGTTTCTCGATTGAGGGAATAGTGTAGAGTTTCTTTCATTTCTTCCTTTTTTATAAAATATTCTAGCTCAGATTTAACTTACAAATCAAGCATTAAGAAGAAAAACAAAAAAAAGCAATTTCAGCCGGGTAATGACCTGTGAATTATCGAATGTTACTACTTCCTCTTTTATCCCAGGAGTTTACCGACAGGTCTCGCACCAAACATAACCTCCTTCACATCTCTTCCCATCACAATCTGTCGTTCTCGCTCTTATCTTTCACTACCTGATCTTTAATCTTTCTGTCTCCATTTCTACCTTTCGATCTACAGATTCATGGTGCTACCGACCATCCAGTAACCCTGATTCAGCTGGCTGATGTGGGTGCTGTAAGTGAACCCACAGCTTGTTGACAGACTGATCATTGTTTTCTTTTTTTTGGAGGGGGAACAATTTTAAAGTTTGTTTTTTCTCTTCTGACCTTCAGGAAAGTCAGAAACCCAGCAGGAACCTCTAAATCAGCAAGATCATCTCCATGTTTCACCTTACATGTCCCTCCTTTGGTTTTCTTAAAAAAAAAAAAAAAAAAAATGCTCAATCTGATTGGGCCATGAGGGGCAGCTCCTGCTTGGCAACATGGAGTTGATTTGTTGAATTTGAGACTACATTGTGCTGTTTTTATTTTTATGTGTTTTCTAACTGAATCACTTTTAATTCTCAGTGAGACTGAGGCTAATTAGCTAGCATCACTAACTTGAAAAATGAATGTTGAAAACCTCAACTGGCTCCTTTTTGATCACTGTTTAGTTTTGTTTTTGAACTACTACGACTATTTTATTCTTTTATTTTCCGTCCTCCTCTTCTTCTTCTTCTTCTTCCTAAACCGGAATCACCTCCACACGATTTTCCTGAACAATCCACTCTCTTCCATCTCATCGCCAGACCCTGTGATAAAAACCACATATCAACAAGGAGATTGTATTAAAGACATGCATTTTCAATCAATCAATCTATCAAACAATCAATCCAATAACAACAAAAAAAGAGAATATGAATTTTTTTTTGAGGAAGAGAAAAAAAAGTCACATTCCTTTAAACAACGTTGTCTTTGTCGTTGTTCTTCTGTGTTTTTTCTTCCCCAGCCTCCTTTGCCAAAAAAAAAGAAATGTTTATCTCACAACTTTGGTGTTTTAAAAGCACTGTGATTCTTGTTCATTTGGTTTTTTTTTCTTCTACTTTTTTGGTAAAAAGAGGAAAAAAAAAGATGAGAATAAGTAATAATTAAAAAGGTATAAAAACTCTCACGACGTCCA
The DNA here is from genome assembly GCF_017976425.1 of Toxotes jaculatrix. NCBI lineage: Eukaryota > Metazoa > Chordata > Actinopteri > Toxotidae > Toxotes > Toxotes jaculatrix. The sequence goes on along the minus strand of NC_054410.1, from coordinate 1,080,563 downwards.
TCTTTTTAAAGTTGACAGCCCCGTCTTTACCATCCCGTCATCCTTATTACCCAGTGTGATTAAACCGTAAAAACGTGTTACCGATGTGTTTAGTGTCACTGGCTGTCAAAAAGTCTTTCATGGCGACTTCTCTCTCTGTGTGTGTTGACTATATGCAGTATATACTGAGCTACTGTAGCTGTTTTTGTCCTTTGTCTTCTCTGTGCTCTATCTCTAGTGTGGGGGAGGGGAGAGGGGTGGGGCTTAGAGTGAGAGGGGTGGGGTCTATGGGATGACTGGCATCCCCAAAAAAAGACAACCCCCTTCCTCTCTTTCCCTGTCTCTTTCTTTATCTCCCTCGATCTGCAGTCTTAGTGAAACCAGTGGAGGTTTGTGGAATTTCGTGTTCGGTGGCCTTTGCAAAAAATGAAAAAAACATTTGTAGAGTCCACCTTTTTTTTCGCTGCTTCCTTTTTGTCTTTGTAAAACCTTGTTTTTTATTTTGTTTTCTAATCCTTCTCTCTCTTTCTCCCTCTGCTATTGCTTTTTGCTGTTGTGTAGTCTTATACAAACCTCTTTATCTCGCTGTCTTTTCTCTCAGAGATGAAAAGATTCTTTAACTAGCTCAAAGGTTTATGGAGCCATGTTTTTGCCACGAAGGAATTCTGGGAAACGCAGTTTCCAGCTCTTGCATACAAAGTGTTAAAGAACTAATAAATATTTACACTATATAGAAATAAATTATGATGAGAAAAAGCCTAACGTAGCATTGTAGAACTAGTCCTGGAAAAACCACAATGGTCTCAGTTGTGAAACATTTCCCAGAATCCCTTGGGGCTTCTTGTGTGCATTGGGTGTATTTCATTGGTTCCCACCGAAACTTGTTGACTTCCTGCGCAAACTTCTCTCACGGGACAAACAAAGTTAAACAAGTGGTTCAAGGGGGGAGAAAAAAAAAATCACAGTAGAATTTCAGGACAAATAATAATAAAAAAAAATACAATTTTAAAGATTTCTAAAGAAATTAAAAGAAGAAAAAAATATTTCGCACTATAAATCTATTTTTATAGGTGTTTTGGAAAACTGAACTGCATGTTTAGTAAGTTCGTCCGATGCGTTTCACGTGATAGATCCCTCGTTTTTTTGTTTTTGGTCCAGCAGTTTTTGTGTTTTTTTTAAAGTCTGTCGAGCCCAAACGGGGACGCGATGGAGGCCTGCTGGAGGAACAAAGTCTGTATTGTCAAACCGACCCAGGCCTCTAATCCCCCCTTCACATCAGGAAAAACAATCTGTAGCGTCTGTGCTTTCTGTGAAGAATCAATGTCTTGTTACTGCAATTAACATGTAAAACAACAACAACAACAAACAAACCCAGGTTATGAAATTTATCAGTGTATTTATTTATTTTTGTGTTCACTGAGGAGAATGTGATCTGGGCCACTCGACCTGTCAGCTGATTGGTGGGTCGTCTGTGGTTGAATGTTAAATTTGTCATTTCTGGAGCATTTTGTTTTCGTGCTCCTCTGGATTTTAGCATTTTCTACTTTTGGTGGTTTTGCGTGAAAAACGGGGGGCGGGGCACAAATGAATGGCAGGGCCCCATTTGGTAGAGAAAAGGGGACTTGGAGGGGGAGGGGCACATAACTCAGATGAAACCAGGAAATACACCCACATGTAACAGAAACCAAACAGCCGGTCCAAGCTGTTTCAATGTTTTTTCTGTGTTTTATGTCGAAAAATGAAAACTTTGCTGGTGATTTTAAAAACTTAAAAACCTTAATCACAGCTGCTGTCAAAAATACATAGTGTTTAAGAATTACAAATATTGAAAAATCACTTCATTTACCTGTGAAGAAACTGTGTCTGTGTTTTTAACTATTTCTTGTACAATTATACAGATTCTTTTATGAGGAACTTGGTGCCAAGTAGCTGAAATACGGGAGAGAGGGAATCTCTTATTATCAATGTTAACAGTGTTATAAAATTCTAAATACAAACAAATTAAAATATTAAAAAAGAGAAAACTATGGTACATTTCTATTTTTTGTTTTAATGTTTTCCTCGCAGAAGAGGGAAAACACATGACTAACTGATGCTAACTTTGAGTGCCTGGCTTATTTTTTATTATTATTATTATTTTCAAAAGACATCTTTTTGAGTTCATTTACCATGAATAATGCTGCAAATCCGAAAATGTACATACTTCATTTAGCAGTTGTTCTTTTATAAGTTTGCTAGGTTCTCATCCGTTCAGAGGAACATGTCACATACATGGTTGTCTTTCTGTAACCCGGTTTTGACCATCTTACAGGTGCCATATTCATAATAAAAATTTCTCTCGAATTTGTTACCAGATTGCATCATTTCTTCTGTTTGACACATTCAGCCATCCCGCCCCTCGCCAAAACAGAGCAAATGCTGCCACATCTCAGTAAGCTTACCGTTTTCTGTACTTTCTTCCTCTTCTTCCTTCTTTACTTTATTTTCTTCCTCTTTTCTTTCTCTTAGGGCTTGGTTACATTTCTTAATGTCTTACGCAGAATTTGGAAAATGATCTTGGAGCCCATAGATGGATAATTAGAGAGACAGAGGATCTCGGCTTTTCCAAATAATTTCAGAGAAGAACAAAATTAAATCCGGAGGGAAATTCAGACAAAGTAGATCCTTTGAAGCATGTATTTTTTTCTTCTCACTACTTGTCCTTGACCTTCCTCTCAGTGTTTTGTTGGAAAGATCAGAGGAGATACTGCACAGCGAGGGAGACCCTGAGGCGAAACAACGCTCCCAACCTGCGTGGAAACCTGGACACCTGCAGACGTCCGCTCAGGTAAGTTTGTCTGCAGCAGTTAGGTGAATCTATCACCTGACAAACATCACTTCAGTCACTGGTAAAATGTAACTGTGGTCGTGGACATGGGTGTCTTGATCTGTTACTGTGTCATGGTGTACACACTTTATTATGAGCCCTTTTGTACATTTCTGCTTGTCTGAGGAATCATAGACCTCTTCGACTGTCTGACAGCTGAATCACTGAGCAGCTTACTGATGTGACTGAATCAAGGAGATTTTAAAGAGTTAAAAGTAATAAGGCGGGAGGGAGACAGTCTGGGTGTTATAGGCCGGAGCTGTCACTCTGAGGATTTCCCTGGCTGGACAGCAGCAGTGTTTTCTCCAGTAAGATGAAGGCCGTCCACTTTCAGCAGGTCGGCACAGCCCCAGGAAGAAGGCCACCCATCAGCGAGACCAAATCCCTGCAGTGATGAGTGTCCCCTTTTACTATTCCCCTTTCGGTGGAGGTAGAGGACAGGGCTACCAGCAGGTGGCGAGGGTTGAAAACCAGTCTGTAGCCAGAGGGGCTAACTTCAGACCAGGCCACCCAACCAGTTTCTTGCTCTCCTGAGCCTTTCCACGCCAGCTAACAGGGATAAACTCTGCACCACCTGCTGACCTGCTGACACCTGAGCGCCTGTAACATTAGCAGAGAGGAGCTGCTCTAACTTTGCCCTCCGTTGCTAAACAACAAAACTGTATCAGAGCCACACCTGCTGAGGATGAGACAGACAGACAGTTGATAAAGTAATTTCTTCCATGTTCGGGACGTCATCTGATAAAATCAGCATAAGCACAGGCTAAAGACTGCTGCTGTGCCGCATGATTGGCTGTATCAGTATTGTTTTAGATGAAGGAGCACACAGGAAGTTGGAAGCGACGCTCACCAAGCAGCTAACGCCCCTGCTCCGTTCTCCTCATTCTCACAGATCAACACTCTCTGGAGGTCATTTTGGGAAAGCTGAGTTTTTGAGGGGAGAAAAACACGGAGGGGGGAGAAAAACTGGACGGAGAATGAAACAGAGAGAAAAATGAAGTGAAATGGTCATGAGGCCTGTATCTGTCCCTCTCTTCATTATTACAGCCAGCTCTCCTCTTCTTCACCACTTTTATAGTGTTTGTCGCTCCATCTTTCTTGCCTGTATCATTTCTCCCCCCCCCCCCCCCCTCTCTCTTCCTCCCCTTCCTCCTCCTCCTCCTCTTCCATGCAGTAATAAGAGCAGAGAGGTCAGTCAGTCGACCCTCTGAGGCCGACCAGCCAACTTTAAATATTTCACACTATTTTAAATGAGCGCACATGAATCATAGATCACAGGCAGCACTCTTCTGTGCGTGTGTGTGTGTGTGTGTGTTGAGGAGCGCAGACCTGAAGCTCCTTCTAATAACCTCTGGCTGTCCGTCTCAGTGAGGAGGTCTGATGTGGAATTTAGATCCGACAGCGTCAGTCGTTCACCGGGGGCGTAACGAGCAGCCTTTCATCACCGGCCGTGATGGACGGATGATGAAACAAAGCGTTTGAGATGAAAACTCGCTGCTTTTTCATCTGTGCTTTCACAGGGGCTGATCTCCCTAATTCCCAACATGCACCAGAAGTCAAAACATCACAAAAATCTGTAGAAGTATTTTGGAGACACAGCGTCGCTACTGGAGACACGATGTGACGTTTAAGTTCCTACAGAAAAATCAGTCCTCTAATGTTCCTACAGGGAGTCTGTGCAGCTTAAAAGAGAATTCGTTGTGAATTTATAATATTTATCCATGAAGAGCATTTGTTCTGAGTTTTGTGTTGCACTGTGGAATAATTTGAGTCGACTAAAGTACAGAGAGTAATAACTCTCAGCATACCAGTGATCCCAGGATAAATCTATGCAACTGCAATAATTATTAATGGGATAGTTTTAGATTTTTTTTCTTATGATCTACTGAATAGATTTATCAGGTAAAACCATATCGTTGGGCTGGGGGGGAAAAACAACAGTGACATGAAGCAAATAATGCTAGACAGGGCTTGACTTGACTTCCTGTCTAATGACTGACGGCATCAACGTTCAGCCTGATGTTCGTTAGCGCTGCAGTGGTCAGTTATTGCTGATGTCTTCACACTTCTGACAGAACAAACCGTGAAACACACAGATATCACAGAGTGAGGAAGACTGAGGTCTGCAGTGTCCCTCCCACTGCAATTCTTTATATGAGCTCAAAATAAGAAGAATTTAACTTTGTTTTTTTTATTCTTTTACATGATGTAACATTCAACATTAACAGTCTTCACCTGTGTGATGTAGAAACAGGAAGTATAATGTTTTAGTCTGTATTTGTATTTTGAAAAACTAATTTTGTTGAATTCTCTGTTAGCACTTCCTGTCTCGTGTACCAGTGGATGTGCTGCCACCTTTCACTGGATGAGTCTGATTCTGAGGAAAACCTGAAAAGAAGAGGATTCTCAGGCAGCTTCTGAGGTGATCTTTATTTTTCTGATTTCTGAGCAGGTTTAACATTGAGTGCATTAACCTGACGTTGTTTATATTTGGTGAAAAATGGTCAGTCACTCTTCCTGCTTCTGTTTAACCTGTGACGTGTGCAGGAAATCAGCTCGTTCAGTAGCAGCTGTGCGTCTTCAGGTTCACTCAGCAGCCAGTGACTGGGCTCTCTCAAGTTACAGGAGGAAAAGGTAAAGTTTCTCTGCAGTAAATGATGTTAGTTGGTGCTTTCACAGGTATATGTGTGTATGAGTGTGTGAGTGTGTGACCATACAGAAATCGTGCAGTATCTTAAGTGAATGCTTTGTCTCCGTGTAGGGTTACCCTGTGTTTACCTGAGCAGGTAGTATATTTCAGTTAGGTAACGCTGAGAAGGTAAAAGTCTGCAGCTTTTGTCTGTTTTGTGTGTGTGTGTGTGTGTGTTTTTGTTGTTGTTGTTTTTTGCATTATTTGTCCTAAACTTTGTTTCTGTCTGTAGGTGAAGTCAGAGATTCATGCTCATTGGAAAGAAAACAGATTCGAACAGGAGACAGGATTCTTAAGTAACTGTATTCAAATATCTTTACCTAACTCTTGTACATGTCATCACCCAGAGCAGGTGGTGAGGTGTGTTTTTACCCTAGTGGAGCTACAGAGACACCCAGAGGATCAAAACCAGAACTGCGGCTGAGCAGCTCAGGTCAGATCATTTTATTATTAACTTCTTTTTTTTATTTCTTTATTGAGCTGGGAGTGAAACTGAAAAATGAAATTTAGAATAAAAAAGTTTTATTTGATCATAATGATCATTAATGAATTTTACTAAATAAATGTAAATAATGTAGTGTAGGATAGTAGTTTAGTAAGACCTCAAAATGTCATAAAAAACGTCATAGTATAGTATGGCGTCAAAATCGGCCAAAAAAAGTCAAAAATTTTTTTGACCTCAAAAAGTCATAAAAAACGTCATAGTATAGTATGGCGTTTTTTTCGGGCAAAAAAAGTCAAAAATTTTTTGGACCTCAAAAAGTCATAAAAAACGTCATAGTATAGTATGGCGTTTTTTTCGGGCAAAAAAAGTCAAAAAATTTTTGGACCTCAAAAAGTCATAAAAAACGTCATAGTATAGTATGGCGTTTTTTTTTTCGGGCAAAAAAAGTCAAAAATTTTTTCGACCTCAAAAAGTCATGAAAAACGTCATAGTATAGTATGGCGTTTTTTTCGGGCAAAAAAAGTCAAAAATTTTTTGGACCTTAAAAAGTCATAAAAAACGTCATAGTATAGTAAGGCGTCAAAATCGGACAAAAAAAGTCAAAAAATTTTTGGACCTCAAAAAGTCATAAAAAACGTCATAGTATAGTATGGCGTTTTTTTCGGGCAAAAAAAGTCAAAAATTTTTTCAACCTCAAAAAGTCATAAAAAACATCATAGTATAGTATGGCGTTTTTTTCGGGCAAAAAAAGTCAAAATTTTTTTGGACCTCAAAAAGTCATAAAAAACGTCATAGTATAGTATGGCGTTTTTTTCGGGCAAAAAAAGTCAAAAATTTTTTGGACCTCAAAAAGTCATAAAAAACGTCATAGTATAGTATGGCGTTTTTTTCGGGCAAAAAAAGTCAAAAAATTTTTGGACCTCAAAAAGTCATAAAAAACGTCATAGTATAGTATGGCGTTTTTTTCGGGCAAAAAAAGTCACATTTTTTTTCGACCTCAAAAAGTCATAAAAAACGTCATAGTATAGTATGGCGTCAAAATCGGACAAAAAAAGTCAAAAATTTTTTGGACCTCAAAAAGTCATAAAAACGTCATAGTATAGTATGGCGTTTTTTTTCGGGCAAAAAAAGTCAAAAATTTTTTCGACCTCAAAAAGTCATGAAAAACGTCATAGTATAGTATGGCGTTTTTTTCGGGCAAAAAAAGTCAAAAATTTTTTGGACCTTAAAAAGTCATAAAAAACGTCATAGTATAGTAAGGCGTCAAAATCGGACAAAAAAAGTCAAAAAATTTTTGGACCTCAAAAAGTCATAAAAAACGTCATAGTATAGTATGGCGTTTTTTTCGGGCAAAAAAAGTCAAAAATTTTTTGGACCTCAAAAAGTCATAAAAAACGTCATAGTATAGTATGGCGTTTTTTTCGGGCAAAAAAAGTCACATTTTTTTTCGACCTCAAAAAGTCATAAAAAACGTCATAGTATAGTATGGCGTCGAAATCGGACAAAAAAAGTCAAAAATTTTTTGGACCTCAAAAAGTCATAAAAAACGTCATAGTATAGTATGGCGTTTTTTTTGGGCAAAAAAAGTCAAAAATTTTTTGGACCTCAAAAAGTCATAAAAAACATCATAGTATAGTATGGCGTTTTTTTCGGGCAAAAAAAGTCAAAAATTTTTTGGACCTCAAAAAGTCATAAAAAACGTCATAGTATAGTATGGCGTTTTTTTCGGACAAAAAAAGTCAAAAATTTTTTGGACCTCAAAAAGTCATAAAAAACGTCATAGTATAGTATGGCTTTTTTTCGGGCAAAAAAAGTCATATTTTTTTTGGACCTCAAAAAGTCATAAAAAACGTCATAGTATAGTAAGGCGTCAAAATCGGACAAAAAAAGTCAAAAATTTTTTGGACCTCAAAAAGTCATAAAAAACGTCATAGTATAGTAAGGCGTCAAAATCGGACAAAAAAAGTCAAAAATTTTTTGGACCTCAAAAAGTCATAAAAAACGTCATAGTATAGTATGGCGTTTTTTTCGGGCAAAAAAAGTCAAAAAATTTTTGGACCTCAAAAAGTCATAAAAAACGTCATAGTATAGTATGGCGTTTTTTTCGGGCAAAAAAAGTCAAAAAATTTTTGGACCTCAAAAAGTCATAAAAAACGTCATAGTATAGTATGGCGTTTTTTTCGGGCAAAAAAAGTCAAAAATTTTTTGGACCTTAAAAAGTCATAAAAAACGTCATAGTATAGTAAGGCGTCAAAATCGGAAAAAAAAAGTCAAAAAATTTTTGGACCTCAAAAAGTCATAAAAAACGTCATAGTATAGTATGGCGTTTTTTTCGGGCAAAAAAAGTCAAAAATTTTTTGGACCTCAAAAAGTCATAAAAAACGTCATAGTATAGTATGGCGTTTTTTTCGGGCAAAAAAAGTCAAAAATTTTTTGGACCTCAAAAAGTCATAAAAAACGTCATAGTATAGTATGGCGTTTTTTTCGGGCAAAAAAAGTCAAAAAATTTTTGGACCTCAAAAAGTCATAAAAAACGTCATAGTATAGTATGGCGTTTTTTTCGGGCAAAAAAAGTCAAAAATTTTTTGGACCTCAAAAAGTCATAAAAAACGTCATAGTATAGTATGGCGTTTTTTTCTGGCAAAAAAAGTCAAAATTTTTTTCGACCTCAAAAAGTCATAAAAAACGTCATAGTATAGTATGGCGTTTTTTTCGGGCAAAAAAAGTCAAAAATTTTTTGGACCTCAAAAAGTCATAAAAAACGTCATAGTATAGTATGGCGTTTTTTTCGGGCAAAAAAAGTCAAAAAATTTTTGGACCTCAAAAAGTCATAAAAAACGTCATAGTATAGTATGGCGTTTTTTTCGGGCAAAAAAAGTCAAAAATTTTTTGGACCTCAAAAAGTCATAAAAAACGTCATAGTATAGTATGGCGTTTTTTTCGGGCAAAAAAAGTCAAAAATTTTTTGGACCTCAAAAAGTCATAAAAAACGTCATAGTATAGTATGGCGTTTTTTTCGGGCAAAAAAAGTCAAAAAATTTTTGGACCTCAAAAAGTCATAAAAAACGTCATAGTATAGTATGGCGTTTTTTTCGGGCAAAAAAAGTCAAAAATTTTTTGGACCTCAAAAAGTCATAAAAAACGTCATAGTATAGTATGGCGTTTTTTTCGGGCAAAAAAAGTCAAAAAATTTTTGGACCTCAAAAAGTCATAAAAAACGTCATAGTATAGTATGGCGTTTTTTTCGGGCAAAAAAAGTCAAAAATTTTTTGGACCTCAAAAAGTCATAAAAAACGTCATAGTATAGTATGGCGTTTTTTTCTGGCAAAAAAAGTCAAAATTTTTTTCGACCTCAAAAAGTCATAAAAAACGTCATAGTATAGTATGGCGTTTTTTTCGGGCAAAAAAAGTCAAAAATTTTTTGGACCTCAAAAAGTCATAAAAAACGTCATAGTATAGTATGGCGTTTTTTTCGGGCAAAAAAAGTCAAAAAATTTTTGGACCTCAAAAAGTCATAAAAAACGTCATAGTATAGTATGGCGTTTTTTTCGGGCAAAAAAAGTCAAAAATTTTTTGGACCTCAAAAAGTCATAAAAAACGTCATAGTATAGTATGGCGTTTTTTTCGGGCAAAAAAAGTCAAAATTTTTTTCGACCTCAAAAAGTCATAAAAAACGTCATAGTATAGTATGGCGTTTTTTTCGGGCAAAAAAAGTCAAAAATTTTTTGGACCTCAAAAAGTCATAAAAAACGTCATAGTATAGTATGGCGTTTTTTTCGGGCAAAAAAAGTCAAAAAATTTTTGGACCTCAAAAAGTCATAAAAAACGTCATAGTATAGTATGGCGTTTTTTTCGGGCAAAAAAAGTCAAAAATTTTTTGGACCTCAAAAAGTCATAAAAAACGTCATAGTATAGTATGGCGTTTTTTTCGGGCAAAAAAAGTCAAAATTTTTTTCGACCTCAAAAAGTCATAAAAAACGTCATAGTATAGTATGGCGTTTTTTTCGGGCAAAAAAAGTCAAAAATTTTTTGGACCTCAAAAAGTCATAAAAAACGTCATAGTATAGTATGGCGTTTTTTTCGGGCAAAAAAAGTCACATTTTTTTTCGACCTCAAAAAGTCATAAAAAACGTCATAGTATAGTATGGCGTTTTTTTCGGGCAAAAAAAGTCACATTTTTTTTCGACCTCAAAAAGTCATAAAAAACGTCATAGTATAGTATGGCGTCAAAATCGGACAAAAAAAGTCAAAAATTTTTTGGACCTCAAAAAGTCATAAAAAACGTCATAGTATAGTATGGCGTTTTTTTCGGGCAAAAAAAGTCAAAAATTTTTTCGACCTCAAAAAGTCATAAAAAACGTCATAGTATAGTATGGCGTTTTTTTTCGGGCAAAAAAAGTCAAAAATTTTTTGGACCTCAAAAAGTCATAAAAAACGTCATAGTATAGTATGGCGTCAAAATCGGACAAAAAAAGTCAAAAATTTTTTGGACCTCAAAAAGTCATAAAAAACGTCATAGTATAGTATGGCGTTTTTTTTCGGGCAAAAAAAGTCAAAAATTTTTTGGACCTCAAAAAGTCATAAAAAACGTCATAGTATAGTATGGCGTCAAAATCGGACAAAAAAAGTCAAAATTTTTTTCGACCTCAAAAAGTCATAAAAAACGTCATAGTATAGTATGGCGTTTTTTTCGGGCAAAAAAAGTCAAAAATTTTTTGGACCTCAAAAAGTCATAAAAAACGTCATAGTATAGTATGGCGTTTTTTTCGGGCAAAAAAAGTCACATTTTTTTTCGACCTCAAAAAGTCATAAAAAACGTCATAGTATAGTATGGCGTTTTTTTCGGGCAAAAAAAGTCACATTTTTTTTCGACCTCAAAAAGTCATAAAAAACGTCATAGTATAGTAAGGCGTCAAAATCGGACAAAAAAAGTCAAAAATTTTTTGGACCTCAAAAAGTCATAAAAAACGTCATAGTATAGTATGGCGTTTTTTTCGGGCAAAAAAAGTCAAAAATTTTTTGGACCTCAAAAAGTCATAAAAAACGTCATAGTATAGTATGGCGTTTTTTTCGGACAAAAAAAGTCAAAAATTTTTTGGACCTCAAAAAGTCATAAAAAACGTCATAGTATAGTATGGCGTTTTTTTCGGGCAAAAAAAGTCACATTTTTTTTCGACCTCAAAAAGTCATAAAAAACGTCATAGTATAGTATGGCGTCAAAATCGGACAAAAAAAGTCAAAAATTTTTTGGACCTCAAAAAGTCATAAAAAACGTCATAGTATAGTATGGCGTTTTTTTCGGGCAAAAAAAGTCAAAAAATTTTTGGACCTCAAAAAGTCATAAAAAACGTCATAGTATAGTATGGCGTTTTTTTCGGGCAAAAAAAGTCAAAAATTTTTTGGACCTCAAAAAGTCATAAAAAACGTCATAGTATAGTATGGCGTTTTTTTCGGGCAAAAAAAGTCAAAATTTTTTTCGACCTCAAAAAGTCATAAAAAACGTCATAGTATAGTATGGCGTTTTTTTTCGGGCAAAAAAAGTCAAAAATTTTTTCGACCTCAAAAAGTCATGAAAAACGTCATCTTATAGTATGGCGTTTTTTTCGGGCAAAAAAAGTCAAAAATTTTTTGGACCTTAAAAAGTCATAAAAAACGTCATAGTATAGTATGGCGTCAAAATCGGACAAAAAAAGTCAAAAATTTTTTGGACCTCAAAAAGTCATAAAAAACGTCATAGTATAGTATGGCGTTTTTTTCGGGCAAAAAAAGTCAAAAATTTTTTGGACCTTAAAAAGTCATAAAAAACGTCATAGTATAGTATGGCGTCAAAATCGGACAAAAAAAGTCAAAAATTTTTTGGACCTCAAAAAGTCATAAAAAACGTCATAGTATAGTATGGCGTTTTTTTCGGGCAAAAAAAGTCAAAAATTTTTTGGACCTCAAAAAGTCATAAAAAACGTCATAGTATAGTAAGGCGTCAAAATCGGACAAAAAAAGTCAAAAATTTTTTGGACCTCAAAAAGTCATAAAAAACGTCATAGTATAGTATGGCGTTTTTTTCGGGCAAAAAAAGTCAAAAATTTTTTGGACCTCAAAAAGTCATAAAAAACGTCATAGTATAGTATGGCGTCAAAATCGGACAAAAAAAGTCAAAAATTTTTTGGACCTCAAAAAGTCATAAAAAACGTCATAGTATAGTATGGCGTTTTTTTCGGGCAAAAAAAGTCAAAATTTTTTTCGACCTCAAAAAGTCATAAAAAACGTCATAGTATAGTATGGCGTTTTTTCCGGGCAAAAAAAGTCAAAAATTTTTTGGACCTCAAAAAGTCATAAAAAACGTCATAGTATAGTATGGCGTTTTTTTCGGGCAAAAAAAGTCACATTTTTTTTCGACCTCAAAAAGTCATAAAAAACGTCATAGTATAGTATGGCGTCAAAATCGGACAAAAAAAGTCAAAAATTTTTTGGACCTCAAAAAGTCATAAAAAACGTCATAGTATAGTATGGCGTTTTTTTTTCGGACAAAAAAAGTCAAAAATTTTTTGGACCTCAAAAAGTCATAAAAAACGTCATAGTATAGTATGGCGTTTTTTTCGGGCAAAAAAAGTCACATTTTTTTCGACCTCAAAAAGTCATAAAAAACGTCATAGTATAGTATGGCGTCAAAATCGGACAAAAAAAGTCAAAAATTTTTTGGACCTCAAAAAGTCATAAAAAACGTCATAGTATAGTATGGCGTTTTTTTTCGGACAAAAAAAGTCAAAAATTTTTTGGACCTCAAAAAGTAATAAAAAACGTCATAGTATAGTATGGCGTTTTTTTCGGGCAAAAAAAGTCACATTTTTTTTCGACCTCAAAAAGTCATAAAAAACGTCATAGTATAGTATGGCGTTTTTTTCGGGCAAAAAAAGTCACATTTTTTTTCGACCTCAAAAAGTCATAAAAAACGTCATAGTATAGTATGGCGTTTTTTTCGGGCAAAAAAAGTCACATTTTTTTTCGACCTCAAAAAGTCATAAAAAACGTCATAGTATAGTATGGCGTCAAAATCGGACAAAAAAAGTCAAAAATTTTTTGGACCTCAAAAAGTCATAAAAAACGTCATAGTATAGTATGGCGTTTTTTTCGGGCAAAAAAAGTCAAAAATTTTTTGGACCTCAAAAAGTCATAAAAAACGTCATAGTATAGTATGGCGTTTTTTTCGGGCAAAAAAAGTCAAAAATTTTTTGGACCTCAAAAAGTCATAAAAAACGTCATAGTATAGTATGGCGTTTTTTTCGGGCAAAAAAAGTCACATTTTTTTTCGACCTCAAAAAGTCATAAAAAACGTCATAGTATAGTAAGGCGTCAAAATCGGACAAAAAAAGTCAAAAATTTTTTGGACCTCAAAAAGTCATAAAAAACGTCATAGTATAGTATGGCGTTTTTTTCGGGCAAAAAAAGTCAAAAATTTTTTGGACCTCAAAAAGTCATAAAAAACGTCATAGTATAGTATGGCGTTTTTTTCGGGCAAAAAAAGTCACATTTTTTTTCGACCTCAAACAGTCATAAAAAACGTCATAGTATAGTATGGCGTCAAAATCGGACAAAAAAAGTCAAAAATTTTTTGGACCTCAAAAAGTCATAAAAAACGTCATAGTATAGTATGGCGTTTTTTTCGGGCAAAAAAAGTCAAAAATTTTTTGGACCTCAAAAAGTCATAAAAAACGTCATAGTATAGTATGGCGTTTTTTTCGGGCAAAAAAAGTCAAAAATTTTTTGGACCTCAAAAAGTCATAAAAAACGTCATAGTATAGTATGGCGTTTTTTTCGGGCAAAAAAAGTCAAAAATTTTTTGGACCTCAAAAAGTCATAAAAAACGTCATAGTATAGTATGGCGTTTTTTTCGGGCAAAAAAAGTCACATTTTTTTTCGACCTCAAAAAGTCATAAAAAACGTCATAGTATAGTATGGCGTTTTTTTCGGGCAAAAAAAGTCAAAAATTTTTTGGACCTCAAAAAGTCATAAAAAACGTCATAGTATAGTATGGCGTTTTTTTCGGGCAAAAAAAGTCAAAATTTTTTTCGACCTCAAAAAGTCATAAAAAACGTCATAGTATAGTATGGCGTTTTTTTCGGACAAAAAAAGTCAAAAATTTTTTGGACCTCAAAAAGTCATAAAAAACGTCATAGTATAGTATGGCGTTTTTTTCGGGCAAAAAAAGTCAAAAAATTTTTGGACCTCAAAAAGTCATAAAAAACGTCATAGTATAGTATGGCGTTTTTTTCGGGCAAAAAAAGTCACATTTTTTTTCGACCTCAAAAAGTCATGAAAAACGTCATAGTATAGTAAGGCGTCAAAATCGGACAAAAAAAGTCAAAAATTTTTTGGACCTCAAAAAGTCATAAAAAACGTCATAGTATAGTATGGCGTTTTTTTCGGGCAAAAAAAGTCAAAAATTTTTTGGACCTCAAAAAGTCATAAAAAACGTCATAGTATAGTATGGCGTTTTTTTCGGGCAAAAAAAGTCACATTTTTTTTCGACCTCAAAAAGTCATAAAAAACGTCATAGTATAGTATGGCGTTTTTTTCGGGCAAAAAAAGTCAAAAATTTTTTGGACCTCAAAAAGTCATAAAAAACGTCATAGTATAGTATGGCGTTTTTTTCGGGCAAAAAAAGTCAAAATTTTTTTCGACCTCAAAAAGTCATAAAAAACGTCATAGTATAGTATGGCGTTTTTTTCGGGCAAAAAAAGTCAAAAATTTTTTGGACCTCAAAAAGTCATAAAAAACGTCATAGTATAGTATGGCGTTTTTTTCGGGCAAAAAAAGTCATATTTTTTTTCGACCTCAAAAAGTCATAAAAAACGTCATAGTATAGTATGGCGTTTTTTTCGGGCAAAAAAAGTCACATTTTTTTTCGACCTCAAAAAGTCATAAAAAACGTCATAGTATAGTATGGCGTCAAAATCGGACAAAAAAAGTCAAAAATTTTTTGGACCTCAAAAAGTCATAAAAAACGTCATAGTATAGTATGGCGTTTTTTTCGGGCAAAAAAAGTCAAAAATTTTTTGGACCTCAAAAAGTCATAAAAAACGTCATAGTATAGTATGGCGTTTTTTTCGGGCAAAAAAAGTCAAAAATTTTTTGGACCTCAAAAAGTCATAAAAAACGTCATAGTATAGTATGGCGTTTTTTTCGGGCAAAAAAAGTCATATTTTTTTTGGACCTCAAAAAGTCATAAAAAACGTCATAGTATAGTAAGGCGTCAAAATCGGACAAAAAAAGTCAAAAATTTTTTGGACCTCAAAAAGTCATAAAAAACGTCATAGTATAGTATGGCGTTTTTTTCGGGCAAAAAAAGTCAAAAATTTTTTGGACCTCAAAAAGTCATAAAAAACGTCATAGTATAGTATGGCGTTTTTTTCGGACAAAAAAAGTCAAAAATTTTTTGGACCTCAAAAAGTCATAAAAAACGTCATAGTATAGTATGGCGTTTTTTTCGGGCAAAAAAAGTCACATTTTTTTTCGACCTCAAAAAGTCATAAAAAACGTCATAGTATAGTATGGCGTTTTTTTCGGGCAAAAAAAGTCACATTTTTTTTCGACCTCAAAAAGTCATAAAAAACGTCATAGTATAGTATGGCGTTTTTTTCGGGCAAAAAAAGTCAAAAATTTTTTGGACCTCAAAAAGTCATAAAAAACGTCATAGTATAGTATGGCGTTTTTTTCGGGCAAAAAAAGTCACATTTTTTTTCGACCTCAAAAAGTCATAAAAAACGTCATAGTATAGTATGGCGTTTTTTTCGGGCAAAAAAAGTCAAAAATTTTTTGGAAGTCAAAAAGTCATAAAAAACGTCATAGTATAGTATGGCGTTTTTTTCGGGCAAAAAAAGTCAAAATTTTTTTCGACCTCAAAAAGTCATAAAAAACGTCATAGTATAGTATGGCGTTTTTTTCGGGCAAAAAAAGTCAAAAATTTTTTGGACCTCAAAAAGTCATAAAAAACGTCATAGTATAGTATGGCGTTTTTTCGGGCAAAAAAAGTCAAAAATTTTTTGGACCTCAAAAAGTCATAAAAAACGTCATAGTATAGTATGGCGTTTTTTTCGGGCAAAAAAAGTCACATTTTTTTTCGACCTCAAAAAGTCATGAAAAACGTCATAGTATAGTAAGGCGTCAAAATCGGACAAAAAAAGTCAAAAATTTTTTTGACCTCAAAATGTCATAAAAAACGTCATAGTATAGTAAGGCATTTTTTTCGGGCAAAAAAAGTCAAAATTTTTTTTGACCTCAAAAAGTCATAAAAAACGTCATAGTATAGTATGGCGTTTTTTTCGGGCAAAAAAAGTCAAAAATTTTTTGGACCTCAAAAAGTCATAAAAAACATCATAGTATAGTATGGCGTTTTTTTCGGGCAAAAAAAGTCAAAAATTTTTTGGACCTCAAAAAGTCATAAAAAACGTCATAGTATAGTATGGCGTTTTTTTCGGGCAAAAAAAGTCACATTTTTTTTCGACCTCAAAAAGTCATAAAAAACGTCATAGTATAGTATGGCGTTTTTTTCGGGCAAAAAAAGTCACATTTTTTTTCGACCTCAAAAAGTCATAAAAAACGTCATAGTATAGTATGGCGTCAAAATCGGACAAAAAAAGTCAAAAATTTTTTGGACCTCAAAAAGTCATAAAAACGTCATAGTATAGTATGGCGTTTTTTTTCGGGCAAAAAAAGTCAAAAATTTTTTCGACCTCAAAAAGTCATGAAAAACGTCATAGTATAGTAAGGCGTCAAAATCGGACAAAAAAAGTCAAAAATTTTTTCGACCTCAAAAAGTCATAAAAAACGTCATAGTATAGTATGGCGTTTTTTTCGGGCAAGAAAAGTCAAAAATTTTTTGGACCTCAAAAAGTCATAAAAAACGTCATAGTATAGTATGGCGTTTTTTTCGGGCAAGAAAAGTCAAACATTTTTTCAACCTCAAAAAGTCATAAAAAACGTCATAGTATAGTATGGCGTTTTTTTCGGGCAAAAAAAGTCAAAAATTTTTTGGACCTCAAAAAGTCATAAAAAACGTCATAGTATAGTATGGCGTTTTTTTCGGGCAAAAAAAGTCACATTTTTTTTCGACCTCAAAAAGTCATAAAAAACGTCATAGTATAGTATGGCGTTTTTTTCGGGCAAAAAAAGTCAAAATTTTTTTCGACCTCAAAAAGTCATAAAAAACGTCATAGTATAGTATGGCGTTTTTTTCGGGCAAAAAAAGTCAAAAATTTTTTGGACCTCAAAAAGTCATAAAAAACGTCATAGTATAGTATGGCGTTTTTTTCGGGCAAAAAAAGTCACATTTTTTTTCGACCTCAAAAAGTCATAAAAAACGTCATAGTATAGTATGGCGTTTTTTTCGGGCAAAAAAAGTCACATTTTTTTTCGACCTCAAAAAGTCATAAAAAACGTCATAGTATAGTATGGCGTTTTTTTCGGGCAAAAAAAGTCACATTTTTTTTCGACCTCAAAAAGTCATAAAAAACGTCATAGTATAGTATGGCGTTTTTTTCGGGCAAAAAAAGTCACATTTTTTTTCGACCTCAAAAAGTCATAAAAAACGTCATAGTATAGTATGGCGTTTTTTTCGGGCAAAAAAAGTCAAAAATTTTTTGGACCTCAAAAAGTCATAAAAAACGTCATAGTATAGTATGGCGTTTTTTTCGGGCAAAAAAAGTCACATTTTTTTTCGACCTCAAAAAGTCATAAAAAACGTCATAGTATAGTATGGCGTTTTTTTCGGGCAAAAAAAGTCAAAAATTTTTTGGACCTCAAAAAGTCATAAAAAACGTCATAGTATAGTATGGCGTTTTTTTCGGGCAAAAAAAGTCAAAATTTTTTTCGACCTCAAAAAGTCATAAAAAACGTCATAGTATAGTATGGCGTTTTTTTCGGACAAAAAAAGTCAAAAATTTTTTGGACCTCAAAAAGTCATAAAAAACGTCATAGTATAGTATGGCGTTTTTTTCGGGCAAAAAAAGTCAAAAAATTTTTGGACCTCAAAAAGTCATAAAAAACGTCATAGTATAGTATGGCGTTTTTTTCGGGCAAAAAAAGTCAAAAATTTTTTGGACCTCAAAAAGTCATAAAAAACGTCATAGTATAGTATGGCGTTTTTTTCGGGCAAAAAAAGTCAAAATTTTTTTCGACCTCAAAAAGTCATAAAAAACGTCATAGTATAGTATGGCGTTTTTTTCGGGCAAAAAAAGTCAAAAATTTTTTGGACCTCAAAAAGTCATAAAAAACGTCATAGTATAGTATGGCGTTTTTTTCGGGCAAAAAAAGTCATATTTTTTTTCGACCTCAAAAAGTCATAAAAAACGTCATAGTATAGTATGGCGTTTTTTTCGGGCAAAAAAAGTCACATTTTTTTTCGACCTCAAAAAGTCATAAAAAACGTCATAGTATAGTATGGCGTCAAAATCGGACAAAAAAAGTCAAAAATTTTTTGGACCTCAAAAAGTCATAAAAAACGTCATAGTATAGTATGGCGTTTTTTTCGGGCAAAAAAAGTCAAAAATTTTTTGGACCTCAAAAAGTCATAAAAAACGTCATAGTATAGTATGGCGTTTTTTTCGGGCAAAAAAAGTCATATTTTTTTTGGACCTCAAAAAGTCATAAAAAACGTCATAGTATAGTATGGCGTTTTTTCGGGCAAAAAAAGTCAAAAATTTTTTGGACCTCAAAAAGTCATAAAAAACGTCATAGTATAGTATGGCGTTTTTTTCGGGCAAAAAAAGTCACATTTTTTTTCGACCTCAAAAAGTCATGAAAAACGTCATAGTATAGTAAGGCGTCAAAATCGGACAAAAAAAGTCAAAAATTTTTTTGACCTCAAAATGTCATAAAAAACGTCATAGTATAGTAAGGCATTTTTTTCGGCCAAAAAAAGTCAAAATTTTTTTTGACCTCAAAAAGTCATAAAAAACGTCATAGTATAGTATGGCGTTTTTTTCGGGCAAAAAAAGTCAAAAATTTTTTGGACCTCAAAAAGTCATAAAAAACATCATAGTATAGTATGGCGTTTTTTTCGGGCAAAAAAAGTCAAAAATTTTTTGGACCTCAAAAAGTCATAAAAAACGTCATAGTATAGTATGGCGTTTTTTTCGGGCAAAAAAAGTCACATTTTTTTTCGACCTCAAAAAGTCATAAAAAACGTCATAGTATAGTATGGCGTTTTTTTCGGGCAAAAAAAGTCACATTTTTTTTCAACCTCAAAAAGTCATAAAAAACGTCATAGTATAGTATGGCGTCAAAATCGGACAAAAAAAGTCAAAAATTTTTTGGACCTCAAAAAGTCATAAAAACGTCATAGTATAGTATGGCGTTTTTTTTCGGGCAAAAAAAGTCAAAAATTTTTTCGACCTCAAAAAGTCATGAAAAACGTCATAGTATAGTAAGGCGTCAAAATCGGACAAAAAAAGTCAAAAATTTTTTCGACCTCAAAAAGTCATGAAAAACGTCATAGTATAGTAAGGCGTCAAAATCGGACAAAAAAAGTCAAAAATTTTTTTGACCTCAAAAAGTCATAAAAAACGTCATAGTATAGTATGGCGTTTTTTTCGGGCAAGAAAAGTCAAAAATTTTTTGGACCTCAAAAAGTCATAAAAAACGTCATAGTATAGTATGGCGTTTTTTTCGGGCAAGAAAAGTCAAACATTTTTTCAACCTCAAAAAGTCATAAAAAACGTCATAGTATAGTATGGCGTTTTTTTCGGGCAAAAAAAGTCAAAAATTTTTTGGACCTCAAAAAGTCATAAAAAACGTCATAGTATAGTATGGCGTTTTTTTCGGGCAAAAAAAGTCACATTTTTTTTCGACCTCAAAAAGTCATGAAAAACGTCATAGTATAGTAAGGCGTCAAAATCGGACAAAAAAAGTCAAAAATTTTTTGGACCTCAAAATGTCATAAAAAACGTCATAGTATAGTAAGGCATTTTTTTCGGCCAAAAAAAGTCAAAATTTTTTTTGACCTCAAAAAGTCATAAAAAACGTCATAGTATAGTATGGCGTTTTTTTCGGGCAAAAAAAGTCAAAAATTTTTTGGACCTCAAAAAGTCATAAAAAACGTCATAGTATAGTATGGCGTTTTTTTCGGCCAAAAAAAGTCAAAAATTTTTTGGACCTCAAAAAGTCATAAAAAACGTCATAGTATAGTATGGCGTTTTTTTCGGACAAAAAAAGTCAAAAATTTTTTGGACCTCAAAAAAATTTTTTGGACCTCAAAAAGTCATAAAAAACGTCATAGTATAGTATGGCGTTTTTTTCGGGCAAAAAAAGTCAAAAATTTTTTGGACCTCAAAAAGTCATAAAAAACGTCATAGTATAGTAAGGCGTCAAAATCGGACAAAAAAAGTCAAAAATTTTTTGGACCTCAAAAAGTCATAAAAAACGTCATAGTATAGTATGGTGTTTTTTTCGGGCAAAAAAAGTCAAAAATTTTTTGGACCTCAAAAAGTCATAAAAAACGTCATAGTATAGTATGGCGTTTTTTTCGGGCAAAAAAAGTCACATTTTTTTTCGACCTCAAAAAGTCATAAAAAACGTCATAGTATAGTATGGCGTTTTTTCGGGCAAAAAAAGTCAAAAATTTTTTGGACCTCAAAAAGTCATAAAAAACGTCATAGTATAGTATGGCGTTTTTTTCGGGCAAAAAAAGTCACATTTTTTTTCGACCTCAAAAAGTCATGAAAAACGTCATAGTATAGTAAGGCGTCAAAATCGGACAAAAAAAGTCAAAAATTTTTTTGACCTCAAAATGTCATAAAAAACGTCATAGTATAGTAAGGCATTTTTTTCGGCCAAAAAAAGTCAAAATTTTTTTTGACCTCAAAAAGTCATAAAAAACGTCATAGTATAGTATGGCGTTTTTTTCGGGCAAAAAAAGTCAAAAATTTTTTGGACCTCAAAAAGTCATAAAAAACATCATAGTATAGTATGGCGTTTTTTTCGGGCAAAAAAAGTCAAAAATTTTTTGGACCTCAAAAAGTCATAAAAAACGTCATAGTATAGTATGGCGTTTTTTTCGGGCAAAAAAAGTCACATTTTTTTTCGACCTCAAAAAGTCATAAAAAACGTCATAGTATAGTATGGCGTTTTTTTCGGGCAAAAAAAGTCACATTTTTTTTCGACCTCAAAAAGTCATAAAAAACGTCATAGTATAGTATGGCGTTTTTTTCGGGCAAAAAAAGTCACATTTTTTTCGACCTCAAAAAGTCATAAAAAACGTCATAGTATAGTATGGCGTCAAAATCGGACAAAAAAAGTCAAAAATTTTTTGGACCTCAAAAAGTCATAAAAAACGTCATAGTATAGTATGGCGTTTTTTTCGGGCAAAAAAAGTCAAAAATTTTTTCGACCTCAAAATGTCATAAAAAACGTCATAGTATAGTATGGCGTTTTTTTTCGGGCAAAAAAAGTCAAAAATTTTTTCGACCTCAAAAAGTCATGAAAAACGTCATAGTATAGTAAGGCGTCAAAATCGGACAAAAAAAGTCAAAAATTTTTTGGACCTCAAAAAGTCATAAAAAACGTCATAGTATAGTATGGCGTTTTTTTCGGGCAAAAAAAGTCAAAAATTTTTTGGACCTCAAAAAGTCATAAAAAACGTCATAGTATAGTATGGCGTTTTTTGGGGTCAAAAAAAGTCACATTTTTTTTCGACCTCAAAAAGTCATAAAAAACGTCATAGTATAGTATGGCGTTTTTTTGGGGCAAAAAAAGTCAAAAAATTTTTGGACCTCAAAAAGTCATAAAAAACGTCATAGTATAGTATGGCGTTTTTTGGGGTCAAAAAAAGTCACATTTTTTTTCGACCTCAAAAAGTCATAAAAAACGTCATAGTATAGTATGGCGTTTTTTTGGGGCAAAAAAAGTCAAAAAATTTTTCGACCTCAAAAAGTCATAAAAAACGTCATAGTATAGTATGGCGTTGTTTTGGGGCAAAAAAGGTCAAAAATTTTTTGGACCTCAAAAAGTCATAAAAAACGTCATAGTATAGTAAGGCGTCAAAATCGGACAAAAAAAGTCAAAAATTTTTTGGACCTCAAAAAGTCATAAAAAACGTCATAGTATAGTAAGGCGTCAAAATCGGACAAAAAAAGTCAAAAATTTTTTGGACCTCAAAAAGTAATAAAAAACGTCATAGTATAGTATGGCGTTTTTTTCGGGCAAAAAAAGTCACATTTTTTTTCGACCTCAAAAAGTCATAAAAAACGTCATAGTATAGTATGGCGTTTTTTTCGGGCAAAAAAAGTCACTTTTTTTTTCGACCTCAAAAAGTCATAAAAAATGTCATAGTATAGTATGGCGTTTTTTTCGGGCAAAAAAAGTCACATTTTTTTTCGACCTCAAAAAGTCATAAAAACGTCATAGTATAGTATGGCGTTTTTTTCGGGCAAAAAAAGTCAAAAATTTTTTGGACCTTAAAAAGTCATAAAAAACGTCATAGTATAGTAAGGCGTCAAAATCGGACAAAAAAAGTCAAAAATTTTTTGGACCTCAAAAAGTCATAAAAAACGTCATAGTATAGTATGGCGTTTTTTTCGGGCAAAAAAAGTCAAAAATTTTTTGGACCTCAAAAAGTCATAAAAAACGTCATAGTATAGTATGGCGTTTTTTTCGGACAAAAAAAGTCAAAAATTTTTTGGACCTCAAAAAAATTTTTTGGACCTCAAAAAGTCATAAAAAACGTCATAGTATAGTATGGCGTTTTTTTCGGGCAAAAAAAGTCAAAAATTTTTTGGACCTCAAAAAGTCATAAAAAACGTCATAGTATAGTATGGCGTTTTTTTCGGGCAAAAAAAGTCACATTTTTTTTCGACCTCAAAAAGTCATAAAAAACGTCATAGTATAGTATGGCGTTTTTTCGGGCAAAAAAAGTCAAAAATTTTTTGGACCTCAAAAAGTCATAAAAAACGTCATAGTATAGTATGGCGTTTTTTTCGGGCAAAAAAAGTCACATTTTTTTTCGACCTCAAAAAGTCATGAAAAACGTCATAGTATAGTAAGGCGTCAAAATCGGACAAAAAAAGTCAAAAATTTTTTTGACCTCAAAATGTCATAAAAAACGTCATAGTATAGTAAGGCATTTTTTTCGGCCAAAAAAAGTCAAAATTTTTTTTGACCTCAAAAAGTCATAAAAAACGTCATAGTATAGTATGGCGTTTTTTTCGGGCAAAAAAAGTCAAAAATTTTTTGGACCTCAAAAAGTCATAAAAAACATCATAGTATAGTATGGCGTTTTTTTCGGGCAAAAAAAGTCAAAAATTTTTTGGACCTCAAAAAGTCATAAAAAACGTCATAGTATAGTATGGCGTTTTTTTCGGGCAAAAAAAGTCACATTTTTTTTCGACCTCAAAAAGTCATAAAAAACGTCATAGTATAGTATGGCGTTTTTTTCGGGCAAAAAAAGTCACATTTTTTTTCGACCTCAAAAAGTCATAAAAAACGTCATAGTATAGTATGGCGTCAAAATCGGACAAAAAAAGTCAAAAATTTTTTGGACCTCAAAAAGTCATAAAAACGTCATAGTATAGTATGGCGTTTTTTTTCGGGCAAAAAAAGTCAAAAATTTTTTCGACCTCAAAAAGTCATGAAAAACGTCATAGTATAGTAAGGCGTCAAAATCGGACAAAAAAAGTCAAAAATTTTTTCGACCTCAAAAAGTCATGAAAAACGTCATAGTATAGTAAGGCGTCAAAATCGGACAAAAAAAGTCAAAAATTTTTTTGACCTCAAAAAGTCATAAAAAACGTCATAGTATAGTATGGCGTTTTTTTCGGGCAAGAAAAGTCAAAAATTTTTTGGACCTCAAAAAGTCATAAAAAACGTCATAGTATAGTATGGCGTTTTTTTCGGGCAAGAAAAGTCAAACATTTTTTCAACCTCAAAAAGTCATAAAAAACGTCATAGTATAGTATGGCGTTTTTTTCGGGCAAAAAAAGTCAAAAATTTTTTGGACCTCAAAAAGTCATAAAAAACGTCATAGTATAGTATGGCGTTTTTTTCGGGCAAAAAAAGTCACATTTTTTTTCGACCTCAAAAAGTCATGAAAAACGTCATAGTATAGTAAGGCGTCAAAATCGGACAAAAAAAGTCAAAAATTTTTTTGACCTCAAAATGTCATAAAAAACGTCATAGTATAGTAAGGCATTTTTTACGGCCAAAAAAAGTCAAAATTTTTTTTGACCTCAAAATGTCATAAAAAACGTCATAGTATAGTATGGCGTTTTTTTCGGGCAAAAAAAGTCAAAAATTTTTTGGACCTCAAAAAGTCATAAAAAACGTCATAGTATAGTATGGCGTTTTTTTCGGGCAAAAAAAGTCAAAAATTTTTTGGACCTCAAAAAGTCATAAAAAACGTCATAGTATAGTATGGCGTTTTTTTCGGGCAAAAAAAGTCACATTTTTTTTCGACCTCAAAAAGTCATAAAAAACGTCATAGTATAGTATGGCGTTTTTTTTCGGGCAAAAAAAGTCACATTTTTTTTCGACCTCAAAAAGTCATAAAAAACGTCATAGTATAGTATGGCGTCAAAATCGGACAAAAAAAGTCAAAAATTTTTTGGACCTCAAAAAGTCATAAAAACGTCATAGTATAGTATGGCGTTTTTTTTTCGGGCAAAAAAAGTCAAAAATTTTTTCGACCTCAAAAAGTCATGAAAAACGTCATAGTATAGTAAGGCGTCAAAATCGGACAAAAAAAGTCAAAAATTTTTTCGACCTCAAAAAGTCATAAAAAACGTCATAGTATAGTATGGCGTTTTTTTCGGGCAAGAAAAGTCAAAAATTTTTTCAACCTCAAAAAGTCATAAAAAACGTCATAGTATAGTATGGCGTTTTTTTCGGGCAAAAAAAGTCACATTTTTTTTCGACCTCAAAAAGTCATGAAAAACGTCATAGTATAGTAAGGCGTCAAAATCGGACAAAAAAAGTCAAAAATTTTTTGGACCTCAAAAAGTCATAAAAAACGTCATAGTATAGTATGGCGTTTTTTTCGGGCAAAAAAAGTCACATTTTTTTCGACCTCAAAAAGTCATAAAAAACGTCATAGTATAGTATGGCGTCAAAATCGGACAAAAAAAGTCAAAAATTTTTTGGACCTCAAAAAGTCATAAAAAACGTCATAGTATAGTATGGCGTTTTTTTCGGGCAAAAAAAGTCAAAAATTTTTTCGACCTCAAAATGTCATAAAAAACGTCATAGTATAGTATGGCGTTTTTTTTCGGGCAAAAAAAGTCAAAAATTTTTTCGACCTCAAAAAGTCATGAAAAACGTCATAGTATAGTAAGGCGTCAAAATCGGACAAAAAAAGTCAAAAATTTTTTGGACCTCAAAAAGTCATAAAAAACGTCATAGTATAGTATGGCGTTTTTTTCGGGCAAAAAAAGTCAAAAATTTTTTGGACCTCAAAAAGTCATAAAAAACGTCATAGTATAGTATGGCGTTTTTTGGGGTCAAAAAAAGTCACATTTTTTTTCGACCTCAAAAAGTCATAAAAAACGTCATAGTATAGTATGGCGTTTTTTTGGGGCAAAAAAAGTCAAAAAATTTTTGGACCTCAAAAAGTCATAAAAAACGTCATAGTATAGTATGGCGTTTTTTTGGGGCAAAAAAAGTCAAAAAATTTTTGGACCTCAAAAAGTCATAAAAAACGTCATAGTATAGTATGGCGTTTTTTGGGGTCAAAAAAAGTCACATTTTTTTTCGACCTCAAAAAGTCATAAAAAACGTCATAGTATAGTATGGCGTTTTTTTGGGGCAAAAAAAGTCAAAAAATTTTTGGACCTCAAAAAGTCATAAAAAACGTCATAGTATAGTATGGCGTTTTTTGGGGTCAAAAAAAGTCACATTTTTTTTCGACCTCAAAAAGTCATAAAAAACGTCATAGTATAGTATGGCGTTTTTTTGGGGCAAAAAAAGTCAAAAATTTTTTGGACCTCAAAAAGTCATAAAAAACGTCATAGTATAGTAAGGCGTCAAAATCGGACAAAAAAAGTCAAAAATTTTTTGGACCTCAAAAAGTCATAAAAAACGTCATAGTATAGTAAGGCGTCAAAATCGGACAAAAAAAGTCAAAAATTTTTTGGACCTCAAAAAGTAATAAAAAACGTCATAGTATAGTATGGCGTTTTTTTCGGGCAAAAAAAGTCACATTTTTTTTCGACCTCAAAAAGTCATAAAAAACGTCATAGTATAGTATGGCGTTTTTTTCGGGCAAAAAAAGTCACTTTTTTTTTCGACCTCAAAAAGTCATAAAAAATGTCATAGTATAGTATGGCGTTTTTTTCGGGCAAAAAAAGTCACATTTTTTTTCGACCTCAAAAAGTCATAAAAACGTCATAGTATAGTATGGCGTTTTTTTCGGGCAAAAAAAGTCAAAAATTTTTTGGACCTTAAAAAGTCATAAAAAACGTCATAGTATAGTAAGGCGTCAAAATCGGACAAAAAAAGTCAAAAATTTTTTGGACCTCAAAAAGTCATAAAAAACGTCATAGTATAGTATGGCGTTTTTTTCGGGCAAAAAAAGTCAAAAATTTTTTGGACCTCAAAAAGTCATAAAAAACGTCATAGTATAGTATGGCGTTTTTTTCGGGCAAAAAAAGTCACATTTTTTTTCGACCTCAAAAAGTCATAAAAAACGTCATAGTATAGTATGGCGTTTTTTTCGGGCAAAAAAAGTCACTTTTTTTTTCGACCTCAAAAAGTCATAAAAAAACGTCATAGTATAGTATGGCGTTTTTTTTCGGGCAAAAAAAGTCAAAAAATTTTTCGACCTCAAAAAGTCATGAAAAACGTCATAGTATAGTAAGGCGTCAAAATCGGCCAAAAAAAGTCAAAATTTTTTTTGACCTCAAAATGTCATTAAAAACGTCATAGTATAGTACGGCGTTTTTTTCGGCCAAAAAAAGTCAAAATTTTTTTTGACCTCAAAATGTCATAAAAAACGTCATAGTATAGTAAGGCGTTTTTTTCGGCCAAAAAAAGTCAAAAATTTTTTTGACCTCAAAATGTCATAAAAAACGTCATAGTATAGTAAGGCGTCAAAATCGGCCAAAAAAAGTCCAAATTTTTTTTGACCTCAAAATGTCATAAAAAACGTCATAGTATAGTAAGGCGTCAAAATCGGCCAAAAAAAGTCCAAATTTTTTTTGACCTCAAAATGTCATAAAAAACGTCATAGTATAGTAAGGCGTTTTTTTCGGCCAAAAAAAGTCAAAATTTTTTTGGACCTCAAAATGTCATAAAAAACGTCATAGTATAGTAAGGCGTTTTTTTCGGCCAAAAAAAGTCAAAATTTTTTTGGACCTCAAAATGTCATAAAAAACGTCATAGTATAGTAAGGCGTTTTTTTCGGCCAAAAAAAGTCCAAATTTTTTTTTGACCTCAAAATGTCATAAAAAACGTCATAGTATAGTAAGGCGTCAAAATCGGCCAAAAAAAGTCCAAATTTTTTTTGACCTCAAAATGTCATAAAAAAACGTCATAGTATAGTAAGGCGTTTTTTTCGGCCAAAAAAAGTCAAATTTTTTTTTGACCTCAAAATGTCATAAAAAACGTCATAGTATAGTAAGGCGTCAAAATCGGCCAAAAAAAGTCAAAAAATTTTTTGACCTCAAAATGTCATAAAAAACGTCATAGTATAGTAAGGCGTCAAAATCGGCCAAAAAAAGTCAAAATTTTTTTTGACCTCAAAATGTCATAAAAAACGTCATAGTATAGTAAGGCGTTTTTTTCGGCCAAAAAAAGTCAAAAATTTTTTTGACCTCAAAATGTCATAAAAAACGTCATAGTATAGTAAGGCGTTTTTTTCGGCCAAAAAAAGTCAAAAATTTTTTTGACCTCAAAATGTCATAAAAAACGTCATAGTATAGTAAGGCGTCAAAATCGGCCAAAAAAAGTCACTTTTTTTTTCGACCTCAAAAAGTCATAAAAAATGTCATAGTATAGTATGGCGTTTTTTTCGGGCAAAAAAAGTCACATTTTTTTTCGACCTCAAAAAGTCATAAAAACGTCATAGTATAGTATGGCGTTTTTTTCGGGCAAAAAAAGTCAAAAATTTTTTGGACCTTAAAAAGTCATAAAAAACGTCATAGTATAGTAAGGCGTCAAAATCGGACAAAAAAAGTCAAAAATTTTTTGGACCTCAAAAAGTCATAAAAAACGTCATAGTATAGTATGGCGTTTTTTTCGGGCAAAAAAAGTCAAAAATTTTTTGGACCTCAAAAAGTCATAAAAAACGTCATAGTATAGTATGGCGTTTTTTTCGGGCAAAAAAAGTCACATTTTTTTTCGACCTCAAAAAGTCATAAAAAACGTCATAGTATAGTATGGCGTTTTTTTCGGGCAAAAAAAGTCACTTTTTTTTTCGACCTCAAAAAGTCATAAAAAAACGTCATAGTATAGTATGGCGTTTTTTTTCGGGCAAAAAAAGTCAAAAAATTTTTCGACCTCAAAAAGTCATGAAAAACGTCATAGTATAGTAAGGCGTCAAAATCGGCCAAAAAAAGTCAAAATTTTTTTTGACCTCAAAATGTCATTAAAAACGTCATAGTATAGTACGGCGTTTTTTTCGGCCAAAAAAAGTCAAAATTTTTTTTGACCTCAAAATGTCATAAAAAACGTCATAGTATAGTAAGGCGTTTTTTTCGGCCAAAAAAAGTCAAAAATTTTTTTGACCTCAAAATGTCATAAAAAACGTCATAGTATAGTAAGGCGTCAAAATCGGCCAAAAAAAGTCCAAATTTTTTTTGACCTCAAAATGTCATAAAAAACGTCATAGTATAGTAAGGCGTCAAAATCGGCCAAAAAAAGTCCAAATTTTTTTTGACCTCAAAATGTCATAAAAAACGTCATAGTATAGTAAGGCGTTTTTTTCGGCCAAAAAAAGTCAAAATTTTTTTGGACCTCAAAATGTCATAAAAAACGTCATAGTATAGTAAGGCGTTTTTTTCGGCCAAAAAAAGTCAAAATTTTTTTGGACCTCAAAATGTCATAAAAAACGTCATAGTATAGTAAGGCGTTTTTTTCGGCCAAAAAAAGTCCAAATTTTTTTTTGACCTCAAAATGTCATAAAAAACGTCATAGTATAGTAAGGCGTCAAAATCGGCCAAAAAAAGTCCAAATTTTTTTTGACCTCAAAATGTCATAAAAAAACGTCATAGTATAGTAAGGCGTTTTTTTCGGCCAAAAAAAGTCAAATTTTTTTTTGACCTCAAAATGTCATAAAAAACGTCATAGTATAGTAAGGCGTCAAAATCGGCCAAAAAAAGTCAAAAAATTTTTTGACCTCAAAATGTCATAAAAAACGTCATAGTATAGTAAGGCGTCAAAATCGGCCAAAAAAAGTCAAAATTTTTTTTGACCTCAAAATGTCATAAAAAACGTCATAGTATAGTAAGGCGTTTTTTTCGGCCAAAAAAAGTCAAAAATTTTTTTGACCTCAAAATGTCATAAAAAACGTCATAGTATAGTAAGGCGTTTTTTTCGGCCAAAAAAAGTCAAAAATTTTTTTGACCTCAAAATGTCATAAAAAACGTCATAGTATAGTAAGGCGTCAAAATCGGCCAAAAAAAGTCAAAATTTTTTTTGACCTCAAAATGTCATAAAAAACGTCATAGTATAATAAGGCGTCAAAATCGGCCAAAAAAAGTCAAAATTTTTTTTGACCTCAAAATGTCATAAAAAACGTCATAGTATAGTAAGGCGTCAAAATCGGCCAAAAAAAGTCAAAAAATTTTTTGACCTCAAAATGTCATAAAAAACGTCATAGTATAGTAAGGCGTCAAAATCGGCCAAAAAAAGTCAACATTTTTTTTGACCTCAAAATGTCATAAAAAACGTCATAGTATAGTAAGGCGTCAAAATCGGCCAAAAAAAGTCAAAAAAATTTTTGACCTCAAAATGTCATAAAAAACGTCATAGTATAGTAAGGCGTTTTTTTTCGGCCAAAAAAAGTCAAAAATTTTTTTGACCTCAAAATGTCATAAAAAACGTCATAGTAAGGCGTTTTTTTTCGGCCAAAAAAAGTCAAAATTTTTTTTGACCTCAAAATGTCATAAAAAACGTCATAGTATAGTAAGGCGTTTTTTTCGGCCAAAAAAAGTCAACATTTTTTTTGACCTCAAAATGTCATAAAAAACGTCATAGTATAGTAAGGCGTCAAAATCGGCCAAAAAAAAGTCAAAATTTTTTTTGACCTCAAAATGTCATAAAAAACGTCATAGTATAGTAAGGCGTTTTTTTCGCCCAAAAAAAGTCAAAATTTTTTTTGACCTCAAAATGTCATAAAAAACGTCATAGTATAGTAAGGCGTTTTTTTTCGGCCAAAAAAAGTCAAAAATTTTTTTGACCTCAAAATGTCATAAAAAACGTCATAGTATAGTAAGGCGTTTTTTTCGGCCAAAAAAAGTCGAAAATTTTTTTGACCTCAAAATGTCATAAAAAACGTCATAGTATAGTAAGGCGTCAAAATCGGCCAAAAAAAGTCAACATTTTTTTTGACCTCAAAATGTCATAAAAAACGTCATAGTATAGTAAGGCGTTTTTTTCGGCCAAAAAAAGTCAAAAATTTTTTTGACCTCAAAATGTCATAAAAAACGTCATAGTATAGTAAGGCGTCAAAATCGGCCAAAAAAAGTCAAAATTTTTTTTGACCTCAAAATGTCATAAAAAAACGGTCATAGTATAGTAAGGTACAAAATCGGCCAAAAAAAGTCAGTGTTAGTTCACATGTGACACGTGACTCCTGCTGTGTGTCGTCTTCACGTCTTTTAAGGAATCTTTTCACAGTTGTATGTAAAACTATGTGCGAATTTCCTTTTCTTTTGAAGTGGACTGTGGACGTTCGAACTTACTACTGTTTTCCATTCTTTTTAAGCTAATGATATAAAAAATAACTAACATTAGAAGGAGGAAGCGTGGTGTAAAACACACAGAGAACATTCAGAGACAGTAAACAAACATCATTTGTTCTTCAAATCATTTGTATTCAACACGTCTGTAAATATTGTGGCAGTTTACAGTTTTCAGCAGATGTTTAATCAGAATCTAATGTCAGACCAAACGTTTCTGTTACTCTTCCACCAAACACAGTGCAGCAACTCTAAAACGTTAAAAACTAGCTGAGGCTGTCCGGTCCGGCTGCGGTGAAAAGCACAGATCGGTATTAAAGGCGGTGTAAGTCGGTGTAAGCACTGGGCGTTATCATTTCAGGAGCCCGACTCCATTTCAATAACGTCTCTGAAAAGCCGTTTGAACAAAGCATCAGTTATTCACCTGCTCTGTGTGACAGCCGCTTCACTCGCCTCCCATCAAATCTGCTGCATCAGTGGAATCTGTGTCCTCTTCGTCCTTCTCCATCAGTGGAGGATGGAGCGAGCAGAGACAACCCCGGTGGACATTTTAAAAATCAGCAGAATTTAGAGCAGAAACAGTGGGACAGCAGCTCAGACCGTACAAATACAAAACATCTGGACCTTAAATTTGCACTAATCATTCAGAACAGAACGGGGTTTAGATTGATCTCCCGAAACACTCGGCCTGTTGCTTTGAATACATGCAATTTAACTGTTTTAACATCACATCGCTGAATTTACTGGAGCTTCAGATAATATCTGTTTTCTTTCAGGCGTCAGTTACGTTCCAGTAACAGAGCAGATGAAGTCGTATCATGAGGAGCAGGACTGAGTATCGTCTGAAATCACTTTTAAATCTTTCTCATTTCTGTATTTTACAGGACTAATTTCTTAATCTTCTTGGAATTTAGTGTTTAAGTTTATTCTTGACTTTTAGAATAAGAAAAACGTTAGGTCTACTCATCAGCTTTTTAGGAGCTTTTAAGCCCCTATCAGAGGCTTTCCTGGGAAATGGATTTTGCTCAATGAAAATAATTTAAATAATAAGAACAGAAGCTGGAACCATGAAAAATACCAAAAAACAACTTGAATGATTATTAAAGCAGCTGCTGATTAAACAGCTCAGCTCCAGGAAATAGTCGGGGAGTTTAATCTCTAACAAAGCATCATTTTATGAGCAGTTTGTGTGTTTTGTGAGCAAACATGTTGATTTGTAACGAAGCAGCTGTCAGACTAATGCCGTGGCGTGAAACAGAGAGAAAAACGTTTCTCTCTAAAATGTGGAGCTGAAGTTGACAGTGTCATGGAAAGAAAAGATTCAGCAGCGTTTCAGGTTTGATGCTCAGACCCGCTCATCAAGTCGTGTTCATGGTTTCTGACATTTCAGTTGTCGTTGTCTCACCACTGTTTCACAGAGTCCTGAGCTCCAGCTCGCAGTCGGGATGTAAACAGACATGAACAGTTCTTTAACGTTCTTCATCTCATTCTAAAGATCTGTAAAGAACATGTTACAGTGTGAAATATTTCTCCGTCACTGGTTTGAAGGCATCAGGTCTCTAATTTCTTTCTGTCCGTAAACTTTGATGAACGCTTGCCATCTCTCCTCCTCCTCTTGTGTGAAGCGAGCTGAAGGCAAAGCTTAAAGGTGCAGTCTGCTGTTTTCCTCCATCTCAGCAGCAGAAATCAGCAGAGAGAACATTGCACAAACATCATGTAAAGCGGGAAAGTTCCTGAGCAGCTGCCGGTCACCTGAACTCATTGCTCATCCAGGAGTGCTCAGAGCAGTGCAGGCAGGTCGTTCTCTCCGTCCTGGACGCCGGCTGGAGCGATGAGGGAACGCACACTTATCGGTCTTAAAACCTTAAAAACCCTCTCGACTCCTCCAGAGTCCAGGATGGAGTGAAACTACTTTTTTTTCCCTTTTCTTTCAGATTTTCCAGAGGATTCGAGAGCCAGAAGGAATCCTGCCGTCCTCTCCTGCAGTTCAGGGTGACAAACACCAGATGGCAATGTTTCCTCATCAGCTGGAGCTGCTGCCCTGCTGCCCGGAGGACGCTGAAACACAGGAGAGGCAGGAACATGAGGCTACAAATAAGGATTTAGAATCTGAGTCACGGCACATGAACCCTTCAACAGGTGAGGAGGGAAAAAACTGTCAAACTAAATGAAAGTTTCTCCACATCAACGAATCCCACGTGCAGAGGCAAACCGACAACAGAAGCTGAGACACTAACACATTGTAGGTCTGCAAGTGGGATCTGTTGACACTAAGAAGAATATTACACAATAACAACAGACAAAATACTGATAAGTCAGTGAAAAATCAATATAAGCATTAATGAAAGCAGTGGGATCATTAATTAGAAAAGGGGATTAATAAGCCTTTAACCTTTGAAAGGTTTTCTTATGATTCTTCACAAATCTCTTGTATTTACATGATCAGTCTTCACACCAACAATTTGATGTTTTTATGTTGTACTGGTAAATGTTTTATACATCATGTTTGAGTTTGATGTTAGGATTTAATGTCATTTTATTGCTTTTATTGTATTAGCAGTGTTGCCTTAGTTGGTGTAGAACTGGTGTAGAACTGCTGTAAATTGCTGTAACTGTAATTTGTATTTTCCATTAATCAAAAGGAGCCATAAAGAACCGACGAGCCCCCGGTTTACAAGCTGTTAGGATAAGTTTCTGTTCCAGGAGTGAGCTGATGGAACAGCTGTACTTACTGAAAATCTGACGCACAATAACGAGAAGTTTAAAATAATTTAATGAAGAAATGTTAAGCAGCAATAACACGTCAGGATGACTGTAAAACTCTGAGTTTTCTGATGTTAAAAAGAGGAGGAAACATTAGCTTTTGGTAAAGTGTCACATCATCTCCTCTTTGTGTGGCATCTGCAGAGCACTGGACAGACACACTAGCTTCCTGTGTAAATTCCTGTGGATCAGAGCTGTGACCCCTCAGGGCCTCCGTAGTGAACTTACTTTTAGACTGAAATAAATTCCAACATTCATTTCCTGTATGTGGTGTAATCATCTGATTGTACTGTGAGTATTTTTGGACATGGACTGTAGAGAGAGGAATACAAATAAACAAGGATTTGTCAAGTTTGTGTGTGTGTGTGTGTTTGTACCTGTTAAGTCTTTGAAGCGTCTCTTGGCCTCAGCTCTCTCCTCAGAATCAAAATACCAGACTGTGATGGCGTACCTGAAACACAAACGACGCTGATGTTCATCAAAGCTCAGGGTTTTACTTTGAAAGTCAGCAGGCTTGTGACCTCTCCTGTCAGTACTTTGGTTTGTTTGTTGCTCAGTGACTGGAAACAAACACACACTCCAGACGTTCTGCTTTTGAACAGGTTTTGTAAAACGAAGGAATCGGTGAGTTGAATAAAAACGACCGAACTTCAAAAACACAGAGAACACACAGAGAAAAAGGAAGTGAACACTGTCTTCAGAATAAAAGTCTGTTGTTCTTTTAAAAAAAAAAAATGTTATTGCACATTCACACCAGCAGGTGGTGCCAGTCCTCCACAGATGGAGGTTATTTGTTTCATAAAGGAAAAAATTCCATCAGTTAATTTTCACTTTTATATACATTAAGAAAAGATGATTTTACGTTTACTTTTTTAAATTAAAATCACTGAAAATATATCAAATGTATTTTTCACTGATTCATTTAACCACATGTATTTAAGTGTCACTACATTCACAGGAATATCTGTGTTTCTAATCACATGAAGAGCCTGTTTCCTGATGTAAACACACAGCATCAGAAAACATGAATGAGTGAAATGGAGTTGTTGTTTACTATTTGTGCAGTAAAAACAGCTGTAAATGGTTTGTGAGTGACGTCAGTTAAAATCCTGTGGTTTCACTCGTTCTTCGCTCTTTATTCTGATCACTGAGACTTTAACGTGCAGTTCCTGTTCTTAATCCTCTACATTTATCTGAAGGCTGAAGTTTCTTTGCAGAGTTTAGCAAACAAACGTACAATCTGATAAAATCATGAAGCACAGACTGACTGCTTCAGTTCATGGAGATTTAAATTACATGAATTCTTTATATTTTGGAAGCAGACTGTTTAACTTTAGGGTTTTTCAAAACTTTTTACACTGATATTGTTTCTATTACTTAAATAAAAAAGAAGAAAATAACTCGGTGAACCTCAGATGATTCAGTGAGCTCAGATTTAGACGAGTTTACTCCTCGAAGGTTATTTTCAGGTCAAAATTTGATTTAATGAGACTCATCAATTGAATTTCTCATTACTCATCAATTGAAAGTCCTCTGGGAGGAAAAAGTCATCAATCAATTAATCAATAATCCCTGATGGCAGATATGAGGATGAGATGGAGGATGTTTAACTTATTAAACCCCAAAATATTGTTGAAGAGACAAACTGTCGTTGGTTTCAGCAGGTAACTGAACCAGACCAATCTCCTCTGTCAGCTGACAGGACTGATAACTGATTGATTGATTAGTGTGGCGATTGATAGTTTGGTTGGTTACCTGGTGGCGTAGGAGGGCTGCACCTCGTGTGGGTTCCTGCGGTCGGACCAGAAGAAGAGCAGCCGGTCAAAAAGTGGCGTGATGTCGGCCACGTAGGATTTCCCCTCAGGAAAGATCCTGAGGACGCCGCCATGCTCCTGATACACAACAACACAAAGGCCAGGAAATTACTGTTAAATGTGAAATGAAACATAAGAGAGAACATCTTCTGAAAGTTGTTTTTGACCTAAATCGTCTCATTAACTTCTGCTTTCATCGGTTCAGGCGTCACACGCCCCCATCGGTCCTGATCTCTGCCTCCGATTTCATCAAGTCAAGACGCGTCAAACTTTCACAAAGGCATCAAAGCCATGAACCCTCCCCTTTTCAAAATCTGAATTTCAATCACGTTCTTCAATTTGATCAATTCCATCTCTATCAAAACAAATTAGTAACTGTAGGTCAGAGGTCACAGCACCCTCAGGCAGACAGAATGTAAGGCCCCTAACAAACAGAGGTCCTCAAACGCACCTTGGCGTTCCAGTTCTTGTTGAGGTAGTAGATGCAGGTGATGCAGCGTCCGTCACAGTTCGGGTTGTCCACATGTTTGACGTAACCTGCTCCATTTCCTGGGTAACACGCCACCATGGCCTAAAGAGACACACACACACACACACATTTAATTAGACCTCAGTATTACAACTCTTACAGTAACACAGTTGTACAGGACTGAAACGAGACATAAATAAAAAAGAAATAAAGGCATCAGCAGGAAACACATTAACAGGTTTATGAAGAAACAACTGAAAATGTTTTACAGCTTCTAAAGAACCAAGACGTCGAGTATCATGACTCACTGGGTGAAATCTGAAAAAACTGCAGCAAGATGAAAAATAAAAGGGAAAAAAGATGATTAAAAGAATATGAAGTTAAATTTGGAGTTTATTTATGAATCACAGACCATGAGGGTTTGGACACAGACTGTGTCAAACTCATGAAGATCAGTTATGTTCACAGTTATGCGTGTGTGTGTGTGTGTGTGTGTGTGCGTGTGTGTGTGTGCGTGTGTGTGTGTGCCCGTGTGGGAGGTTATTTGCTAATAATTCTTGTGAAAATCAGGGGTGTGTGTTGTGGTTTTGTGATTACAGCTTCAGTTGCACGTACACAAATTGCATAGAAGCGTGATCATGTTTTGCGTGTGTGTGTGTGTGTGTATGTGTGTGTGTGTGTGTGTGTGTGTGTGTGTGTGTGTACGTGCAGCTGGTCAGTGTTCGGAGGAAACTGGATCAGCCACATTTGTAGCTGCAGCAGTGATAAGAGCAGCCGAAGTCTGAACGACTCCGCAGAGAGCGACGGTGTAAAGACTCAGGAATCTGTTTTCACACCCCCGGTGTCATCCTGTCAATCAGAGTGTAGCCCCGCCCACCACCTGTTGTGACTCCCAGAATGATTGACAGCTCCTCTGTCAGTCATTGAATGTTTTCTGATGCTGTTTGTGGAAAAACCACACAAATATCTGCCCAAAGTTTAGAACCTGTTACCATTTTAATAACATTTACTCAAGCAGGAGAAAAGTCAGAGGTTTGAAAACATATTTAAAGTGAAAGAAAAATACTGAAACTATGTCAAAACATAAACATATACAACAACATATCTGTGAGAGTTATCTCTTTCCTTTTATTTTCAATTTGTTTTTTTGTTTATTTGATTAAATATTTGAAATAAAACCATGTTTCCTGACGGTTACAGAAATCCAATCAACAAGAAAAAGAAACTGTTAGCAGTTTTGAAAAGTCTGAAAACTGGGGATGTTATCAAATTAATTAATTGTCGATGTGTCGATATGACAACAACATAAAGAATTAAAAATCATATATAGAATTCAGGCTGGGGGGGGGGGTGTCCCCTGTGTCCCTGCAGCACTTCAACCTTGTGACCCAAACAGGAAGCGTCTGATAAGCTGAGAGCAGCAGACGATTATCAGACATGAGACTCTGTGTCAAAGTCAACAAAGGCTCAAACGGTGGATTTCCTTCCAGGAAAAACAAAGAGACGCCGCCACAAACAGCTGATCCTCTGTCTGTAACACACACGACCCCCCTCCCCGCCCCCAGGGTCACGGCTGGTCATTTCACTCGTACGCGGGCTCAGCTGTCCGACAGGTCGCTGCAGCCTGTGGCTCAGATGTGAAGACGTTACAGAAAAATGGGGCTTTTTACTAAAACCAGAGATAAGAGTGTTCAGCCATTTAAGAACGTGGAAATTAAAACAGTCATTCATAAAGACCGGGACAGTTTTTAATAGAAAACAACAGCTGAATTTTCTGATTACAGTTATATCAGCATTTATGGATGTTAATGTAAATGAGTAAAGGTGATTACACTACACAGGAAGGACGGAACAGGACGCTCTGTTTTTCTTTGCTTATTGAAAAGATTAATATCTTTAGTAAAATATAACAAAACAAATGTCAACAAAGACGGTAACACACCGTCAGCTAAAACGGCAACTGAGAATTTTACAGAACGCATGGGGATGGTTGTAGTTTTGAAAAGACATTTGTCTTATGACAGATCAGTGGAAAAAAATCTCTGAACTTTACTGAAAGCAAAAGACGCCACGTTTTATTTTACAGGACTAAAACGATTAAAGTAGAAAACGTCTTTAGTTTTTTAACTTTAATTTAAATAGTTTGGTTCCACTAATAGAACTTTTTATGACATACAAGTGTTGACGTTTCTATTTAAAAAAGAAATAAAACATTTAAGAGAAAACAGCATATTCCATGTGCGTGTGAAAATGTTTTATGACTCAGCTCCGTTATCGAACAGGGTTGGGGAGATTTTGCCTTGTTAACAGACAATAACAAGCAACAACAACACTGATTTAAACCAAACTGCATCATCTGACGTCAGCGCTGCCACCTGACCCCGCCTGTTACACACAGATTACACGCAACCCCTCCGCTAATGCTGTTATTGTGACGCACGCGTGTACCTGGTTAATGTGCGAACGCAGCTTTTGTGTGGATGCTAAATAAGACGGAGAGAGAGAGAGAGAAAACTGCATCAAACCACAACACGTTTACGACTTGACTGATGTCGGCAGCATCACTTACAGCCACGTTACGGGTGACATGCCCTTTGTCTTTAGGGCTTTTATTATGAAACACCTCATATTGTGAAACAAAATGGAGCTCTACGCCTCTGCACGCTCCACAAAATCTCACTTCCTGTTCACTTCCTTTTCTTTACAATCATCAACACACACGCACCACTCCATACAGGAAGGTCACAGTGTAGATTAACCCTCATCAAACACACAGGTCCCTGAACGCAACATCAACCACAGCCCACCTTTAGTAACCTCACTGACGTAAGCATTTACCACCTGACCTCCGTGTTTACACACGCATCACATGCAACCACACCAACACCGTGCCCCCCTCCCTTTTCAAACCTCATCGCTCTTAATTCGAAAAGGGGAGGGCTGGTGGGTGGGGCGGGGTAGTCGAGCCCCCATTAGCGTGCGTGCAAGCGACTCCAGAGCTGCACGTAGCATCGGGTCTTCTCGGCTGCCAATGACGACAAACCCTCAGCGCTGATAAAGAGCCAATGACCTGCCCCGAAGACCACAGGCGGCCTGCGCTGAGGGGAAACAGGGAAATCACGCAAGTTTGTTTACACGCCGCCACTGAGTCACGTACATACACGCAAACACATCATCATCATCATACAACTGAGCTGCTGCAGAGTGAAAATATGTGCTGAAACCGAGGAGGGCTGGGCCGAGAGAAAACACTGGGAAAAAAAAAAAGGACTCAAAACAAAACGCCTTCGAGGGCTGTTTTGAATTTAACTTTATCTTATCTCTGTAGTAGGAGAGGGAGGGAGGGGGGAAGGAGGGAGGGAGAGAGGGAGGGGGGGAGAGAGGGACTGTGGGAGTGTGATGAGGTCTGTGCAGTTGTTTGGCAGGTTTCCAGCCTGCTGAAGGTTTAATGACAGAGCTACGTGTGGAGCGTGAGGCTGCAGCTCCGCCTGGACCCACCACAACAACCAGGACTCAACTGGATCCATCCACCTGAGACCAGCCGACTCAGCCGACTGGTCCCCAACCTGCAGAGTCAGGACTCTTCAGAGGGGTCACGCGATAAATCTGAAAGGTCACGAGGTGATCAACAAGGAACGAAGATAAAACGCTTCTGAATTTAAACTTTGTTTTTCCTGGCTTTTCTCTGACCTGTGCTTTTACATGTGATGAACTGCAGAGTTTTCCTCTCAGAGCCTTTTAAACATCATCAGAATTAAACAATGAAACGGCTCAAAGACAAACGCAGTCTTTACAGGAACGAGGGTTCTGGACTTTTGTTTGGACAAAGAAAGACATTAGACAACATCACAGCTCACACCTAACAGTCCTTTTATGCCCATATGTATATAGGTAATATTTCTTCTGCCCACACAGGCTGTGGAGTTTGTTTGGGTTAAAATTTAAATGTTTTAAAACATTTTGCTTTTCCAATATTAATGTTGCTCAGTTTCAATCTTCGGTGCTTTCTTGTTAGAGACGTATCACCTCACAGCAGGAACGGGCTGAAGGAACGACCAAGACCAAAGTTCTTATGCAACTACTTCAGTTTATACTTGTTTTAAAACATCATGAATATTAACGTGTTTTTTAACTTCATGTTTTAGACTGAACGAAATAAACCAAAGTGCTGCATCGTAAGAGTTTTATTTTCGTGCAGCTGTTTTAGCTGCATGAGAATTTATTTCACATTCCAAAGCTTACATGTAGATTTGGAGATGGCCTCAGCTCACAGAGGAGCACACGACGCTTCCAAATCTCAAACAGCACAAAAACGATCAAAACATGGGAAACGAGGATTCGAGCTGCGGGTCACATGATGCACTGATGAAGCTGCTGGAACTTAAACTACAGAACATGTTCGCTCAAAGTTTTTACTGTTCTCCACTCAAACCGTGAGAAGACAAAAGCTTCTTATCCTGCTGATCTTCGTAATGTTTATTCTCCTGCATCGTCTGCAGATACCTGTGTGTGTTTCCCATTTTACTAGGTTGACCTGTTTTCTTAAGAAGTTCCATCTGATAACACTCAGACACACACACACACAAATGTGATAAGGGCTTACTGTACACCGCTGCACGTGAGGATGGGCGGACATGCTGGGAATGTGAGTGTTTGTGTGTCTGTGTGACGGAAGTAACGATACTGTAAATCAGTGAGTGTGTGTACGTGCGTGAGCGGGCGAGAGAGCATTAGTGAGCACTGAGGAGGAGTGAGGGAGTGAATAATTGAATAAGTGGGTGAATGTGTACGTGAGAATGTCCACTTCCACATCTGCATGCCTTTATGAGCAGGAGTGTGTGTAAATATGTGTGTGTGTGTGTGTGAGATACACAGTGCTAACTATACAGATATTTTTTTGCCTTCGTTTTTCACCACATTATCTCAGAGTTAATTTTGCTGACAAAAAACGAGGAAAACAAATATTCACTGATCATTTTTCCACAACACAGGAAAAAAACCAAAAACTAACCTTTATAAAACAAAAACTCTGACAAGATATGTTCTAATTTTATCCTGAATAAAAACTGAGCAATGTGAAAGACGAATGAATAAATCACTGCTTTAAAGCAGAGTCTCATTTAGCTGCTCGACCTGCTGCGTCTTGCTTCTTCGTTCTGTGTCTGCCGTTAACGGTCGCTCGCGTTACCAGTTCTCAGAAGAGAAAAGAAACTAAACTGAGCAAAGTCATCGACAGTCTCACTGAAAATCAGACAAGAAGCAAAAACACAGAGAAACAGACAAACCATGAAAACAAGTCGATCAGTGGGTCAATATTTCTAAAAGAGAGAGTTAAGATAAACGGATCATTATCAAAGTCTGTGATTTTCTTTCTTGCTAACATTCAAAAACTAAAATTAAGTTGATTATCCGCTTGAT
The DNA here is from genome assembly GCF_017976425.1 of Toxotes jaculatrix. Lineage (NCBI taxonomy): Eukaryota > Metazoa > Chordata > Actinopteri > Toxotidae > Toxotes > Toxotes jaculatrix. Next base: position 1,039,245 of record NC_054410.1, on the reverse strand, counting down.
TATTTTCTCGATTGTGAAAATGCTTGTTATAATTTCCCACAGTCCAAGGTGACGTCTCGTTTTGTGTGACCAGCTGTCCAAAACCCAAAAATAATCACATGATGAGGGTCAGATGATAAACACATCACTCTGCTCTCAGTGTAGTTGCCACTTAATGTTTTGGCAATTTATTAATCGATTAATCAACTAACTGTTGCTGCCTTGAGTGACGGGACTTCATGCGTTCAGTTGTAACGTCAGGATGAAGATCCGCACTCGATGCTTCACCTCTGAACAACGCTCTGCTCTGTGACTTCACAATGAAGGTCTACACTTCAAAATAAAAGCTGAAAAGTTGAACCATTTATTTCGGGAAAACTTTTTTTAGTCCTATATTTAGCAGTAGTACATGTTCGTATCCTGTTTAGAACTGCGCTGTTCTTTCATACACAGGCACACATGCTCACATTCTAAACATCTGACTCCACACTGGGAGAACTGGGAGCAGATATTAGCGAGCATTCCCAGTATTCAGCCCCCGTCCACACACCATCAACATGTCTCTCTGTGTGATCAACACACGGCAGCAGACAACATCCAGAGGACCAGAACAGGTCCAGTAAATTTCCTGCCCTTCCTGGAGCGTGGTCTGGTTTCTGAAGCCTTGGCTCAGGGCCCAGACTGGGTCACTGGACTGCTGCCAAAAGGCCGACACAGTACAGAGAACAGGAAGTCCACAGAGGGACTCTCCAGCACGTTTCCATATGAAACAGAAAGAGCTAAATAAAACGGCTCTGGTCAAGATGGTTTGAACGCAGGCAGAAAACAGAGGTTTGTTTTTTTAGATTCCTGTTGAGCTCATTGCTCTTCTTTGAATTTGAAAAGCAGCAAATACAGGGTGTAATACAACTGTCCACTCTAATTAACACTACATGAAAAATGTCACTTTTAACTGTTGTTCACATCACATCATGTGTCTACACAGTCTGAGCAGGAACGTGATCTGTGGTAAGCTGTTAAAGGACAAACAGGAAGCCCCAAAATGAACAGGTTCTCTTGTATCTCTATCACCTGCACGCACCTCGAGTCCAGTCCAGTGTGCAAGCAGAAGAAAGGCGTTTGACTGACACGCATCTAAAACCTTCCTGTCACTGCAGCCATTACTCTGTCACAGAGAGAGAAGCCACAGACACTGACCACACGTCAGCGTCCTCGTCTTCAGGAATGAGACCAAGCGCTTCCTTCATCGCTCTGAATCACAAAGTAACACTGAAAACGCAGTAAACGCAGGGTTCTCCTCCAGAGGCCGTGCACATCTCTGCCAGGCTCCTGGTAGGCATGAGGTCCGGTGATCACCTGATTCCCACCATGACCCTGAGCAGAGGTCTAATCCCTCACAGAAAACCACCTGTGCAGGTGCGCAGGGCCTTTAAGCTTCACAGCTCAATGTGCTGTCTACTTTAATACCTTTGTTTACATTTGCTTGTTTTCCTTTGCTTCAGTCTTTTACATCTACAAATAAACATCACGTCAGCAATGGTGGAAAAATGATTCTAACTTACAGAAAAGCAGAAACACCCCATCATCAGTAAAAGTCCTGCTTTCAAAACCTTCGCAAAAACAGTCACTCAAGAGTAATTATAGAAATCAAACTGAAAGTACCTGACAGACCTACAGACATGCCACTGGAACAAGTCACTAAGATTAAGTTGTTCCTAATGTTTATCAAACACCCAGTGATTATTTTATTCACTGAGCCCATTGCTTCTTTAACGGTCTCCTGACAGATCGTTAAAAATCAAACTCTGACTCTCAGCTCTTTCAGACTAAAGCCTGATTTCCAGACTTGAACTTGACCCATGTCGCGCTCCTAGCCGGCCTCTCTTACCTTGGACCTCTCCCTGATCGCCTTGTTCCCGAGCCGGCGGGCGCACAAGGAGACGAGCTTATCGATCAGGTTGAGCAGGAAGCTGATCGCCTCGCAGCCGCGCTCCGACCCGCTCACCCAGGCGATCTTGTCCCCTCGGATGCTCCTCCGGTGGATGCCGGGGACGGAGCCGGCCAGCCGGCCGTCCTGCAGCGCTCCGGAGCGGTGCATCTCATTCACCTGCTCCAGCACGGCGTCCCCCACCGGCTCCCCGAGGAAATCATCCACGCAGCAGAAGCCGTAAGTCAGCAGGGCCGGGACAACTCGCTCCAAAGCCACACGCTCCAACTCCGAGTCCGATACGCGCTCGATAAAAGGCATTTTAACTGCTGCGGCAATTTTGGAACGAATTCAGACAGAGAGTGGCTCAAAGTTCTGAGGGGAGGAATCACTGTGAGGTGACAGCACCCTCAGGCTGAGGTGAAGCGCTCCTCTCCGTCACAGCGCACGAAAACTGCGGAAACTGTGGCTGAACTCAGTCCCGCTGAAATTCAGCAAAAAGCAAGACGACGGATTTTTCTCTAAACGCCTTCGGGCTGGTCCTGCGTGTCTGAGTTCATGTTATCACCGAGCTCTTATTGAGGCTGGAAACTGTCAAGTCAGAGAGTATGCAAATACACCACTTCCTGCTACCAATTTCAAAATAAGGGCCGTGCTGACTAGAAGAAACCGCTCAGTCTTTTCACTCAGTATCGATTTCTGCTTACGACAGCGTGTTATACTGCTGCATTAAAGTTTACTGTGCTGTAAATAAATTTCTTGTGTTTGGGGTTTGGACATTTGGAAAAACTACACATTAAAGATGTCACCTTGAGCTCTGCACAGCTCAGATTGGATAAATAATATGTAAACGACTAATTTATTAAACTAAGAAAATTGATTAAAGTAACAAAGTTTTGTCAACTTGTCTGATTAATAAATGAAGCTGGAGCACTAATCCTGATTTAATAATTAATGGACTGCCAGCAAGTTTAAGACAGTGAGACATAGCACTTTTAATTTGAAAGCACATTCGCTGACCTCCGGTCACACTCTGGGAACTTGACAGTGGAGGCTGAAAGCAGTGAAAGTGCGAGACGTGCTGGATGTGATGTTCACTGGGGGGGGGGGGGGATTCCTGGACTTCATACTAACACGCTTTCTGTGTTTTATGCATTATTATTATTATTACATCACGTTGTTCTTATATTTGTGTCAAACATATTAATTTGATTTCTAGTAGAAAATATTCACGTGAGGCTTGAACCGTGTGTAAGTCCAGATTTAATCACAGCACCTTCCGCTGTGTCAGCGGAGACTTTTCATGCTCTTATCAATCACTAAAATCTATCTCTGTTTTGTTTTTTTTTAATTGATTAACTACATAACGTTAAATAAGCCGTAGTGACTCCTCTCCGCTACGTGCCCGCGCACTGGGCGTGCCCGCCGCCATTGAGGACTCCAAGAGCAGCATGTAGCCCTCGCGCTCCCTCCCTCCTATCCGCGCGGAAGTGGGTTAAACAGTAAACGTGAAGTTGACCACGCGCCGGGGAAAGACTGTGAACAGCTGATAAGATCAGACGGACCATACAGGATGAAGATAATAATAATAATAATAAATAATAATAATAATAATAAATAATAAATAAATAAATAAATAATAGCTGAGAGTCATTTTCAGCTCCTTTATGTGAAAATTTGGGGAAAACAGACACAATCTCACTGAAATGAAGCCTTTCATGAAACAATGGCAGCGTCCTGCAGAAAATCAGATGAACGACATCTTCCTGTTCTGTCTCTGACTCTTGAGTTCTGCGTAAACACATTTGCACCTGGTCATGAATATAAATACTGGAGTCTGACTTATCACCAAAACACCTGGAAAAGTTTAAGTCAGTTTATATACTGTATATTTGGTAAATCTGCTGTAACATGATCATCTAAATGCTGCTGAATGCTACGGCCACATCAAGACAAAAGCTCGTTTAAAGATAATGAGTCTAAATAACATCTTTCTCAACACTGAACACAGATCGGGCTTTGCCTTTTTTCCACTGGGCGTTAAAGTTAGAAAGAAAAAGCCACTCGTTCTATTCATTCATATTATTTTCACGATCAGGTTCCAGCCTTTCACTGACACTGTGATGCTCATACAGTGAAATACTCAATCATTAAGACTCCAGGTTTTTATGGCTGCACCTTCCCATCAAATGGAAATATTCCGTCAACTATCAAATATTCATTCAATTTTCCCAAAATTCAACAACCTGCATGATCTTTCTTTGGAGACTTCACCGGGATTTAAAATAAATAATATTTTTTGTTGTTTTATCAAAAATTTCAACAATAAAAATACTCTGAGACAGGAGATCAAAAGAATGAACTGTTAGAGCCAGTTGGACTATTTTGGGCCTGTTGTGTGGGGGGTGTCTCTTGGTGAGGACACTAACCTTACTGTGTCTCCCTCTGATGTTGTGCTTTCCCAGCTTCCCGTCTGCGTAAGTGATCAGTTTGTCCATCCTCGACAGCAGGTAGCCGATGTTCTCGCAGCCCAGCTCCTTTCCTTCCACCCAGACGATCTGGTCTCCGCGAATACTCCGGCTGTTTTCCAGCCCCCTGCTGGCCAGCTCACCGTTACGCATCCTCCCGGCACGGTGGATCTCCTCGACCTCGTGCAAGATCCGGTCACCGACTTTACTCCCAAGAAAGTTGTCGACAATGCACATGCCATAAGAATTCATGCAGGGGACGATGTAGTGCAGTACCAGTCTGTGGCTGCTGCGGTACCGTCGGTCTTTGGATCTGGGATGGGCGCTCCAGGGGCGGGCACAAGGCAGGACCCCCGCTGTGGATCTGTCTCCAACTGTGGCTTCATTTCTGCCTCCGACCCCAGCTTCAATCCCGGTCCCATTTGCAGCTCTGATCCGAAGATCGAGCCCATCCCTGGCTCCAAAACTGTTTCCAATCCCGCCTTCGACCTCGACCTCACCGCCACTCCTGGTTCCCATCACAACTGCAACTCCATCTGCAGCCCCTGCCTCAACTCCAATCACATCCTGGACCCAGTTTACAGCCCTGACTGGAATTTCATTATCGCCAACACTATCATCAACAGGAATTCCAGAACCAGACTCAACTCTGATTCCTGTCCCAACGAGAGGTTCAACCTGAGCCCCCCAAACAGTCTGTCCAGGTCCAGCGTCAGCCCTGCTGTACCTGGAGGAGGACGGCTCATCCGGACACCTGTGGTCAGCCTTGTCATTCCCATGTTGATGGGTTTTATTTTGAACGTTATCTTCAGAAACAACCTTGGACAAAGGGCTCATGTCTGCACGTGTTCCCATCAGAACTCTAACCAGTCCTATGCTCTGCAGGCTGTTTTATGGGAAACTGAAAGGCATCCGGAAACAAGCAGGAGGACCAGAAGACACATAAGTTTTCTTCCAAAATAAAACCACTAAAGAACCACAAGCTCAATTATCAAACTGTAATTTTAGAGAGAAAATATTGCAAGAATATAAGTTAACAGACGACGCTCCTTCTTTCAAAAATTATTCCAGTGTCTTGTCGGTAATGCTTTTATTTTGAAAGTTGCGACGGGAAGTATTGTCCCTTATCCAGAGTTTGGAAGAGGCAGGGGACAAGTGTTAGTGAGTCACATCCCTTTAGCTTCACTGTGTCAAACAAACAGGTTTCGGACAGTTTCCATTACTTCATTTCATCCTCAAAAACACAAACTAAAGTCCCAAACACATTTAAAGCAGAACGTCCGCTTGTGATTTTACCCAGGCGATAAAAAAAACCCCATCCACAATCCAAGAAGAGTCGATACGCTCTCACATTAACTCTAAAGCCGTCTGTAACCGCCTTTTCTTTCCAGAGACCAAGTATCAGAACGTCCCGTCGCCGCCTCCAGTCCGTTAACAGATTCTCACACCGGCAGCCTCCCGCACCGGAGCCGCGCGCACCGACGACTGAGCGACGCAGGACCGGAGATCCGCTACCGGAGACGGTAGGAGCGGCACCACTACATCAGCACTGCTGTTTGACAGAGGCCGGACCCACAGAAACAGTATTACCACGGGTGGAGGAAGTTTTCAGGTCCTTTACTGAAGCGAAGTAATGCCAGGAAAATGTTACCAAAGTATAATCAGCAGAGCAGTGTGTGGTATACTGTGGTATACTGTTACACACTGAACAATAAAACTCAGCTCATCTCATTTATACGGACATCAAACGTAGCACGATATCACCCTCTAAAATGCAGCTAAGTATAGACACGAAACGCTCAATTCAATTAAATGATTAGTCAGTCCACACACAATTAATCTGCTATCTTGGTCATCGGTTTTCTAAAGCAAAAACAATCTGTCTCCAGCTTCTCAAATATGGATATTTTCTTCATACGAATGTTTTCTTAATAATAATAATAAAGTCTTTCTGTGGGTGAAGTATAATAAACTTAGTATAATAATCATCACAGTCAGTGCAAAGTCCGTCAGCTGAGGGAGGTGGCTGAAAGCTCCAGAAAAGCTAAATGAATCCTTATCCTTACTTCATTCTTTGGTGTTCTAAAAAATAAAAATACACTAAATGCACTAAAAATAAAATGTAAATAAAGTTTGTTTTTGTATAAAGAGTCTGGTTATTATAATCAGCTTAGAGAGGAGGAGAAAACGATCTTTGGTTTCAGATTCTCAAAAGAGTGAGAATCTGCTGCTGTTTGACAGTAAATTAAACATCTCTGGGTTTTGGACAAAAGTCTGAAGACAGTTCACTACTTAAGATATTTTACAGACTGATTCAATCAAGTGACCGATAAAAATACTCATGGAATTAATTAGTAATAACAGTTCCTTGTTACATGTAACTGTGTAAACTGAAATTATTGCTTCTAATACTAGTATGTGTCTGGATGATACTGTAAATGTTATTATCACTATTATTATCAGTGATTCATTATCAGTCACCATAGAAGTAGAAGTAGAAACTCCCTGACCCTGCCAGCTGCATTCAAGGACATCTGGAAAAGAAACCACCCTGTGTCTGATTACAAAATACTTAATAATGAAAGCGTATGTCAGTCATCACGCTGATGCGGCCGGTGCAGACGTGTCACATCGTGCCCCGTCACCGCCGCTGCTCGCTCCCCAGAGCTTCATTTCTGAGGAATGTGTGCATACGTGAGGCTCCACACAGCAGCCAGCTTCCTGCTGCCAGATGAAACGGTGACGGTGTGAAAGAAGCTGTGCCAGCTCTGCCACAGGGTCTGCTGTTAATCAGCACAGTGACACCCACCAACGCCCCCTGATCAATCAGGATCTGCTGGAAACTGGGTTCAGTGTAAACAGTGGATTTTTTTCCCCTCTGCTCAAACACAGAGCTCAGAAATAACAGTGACACAGAGAGCGAAAGGTCAAAGAGCAACAGAAGGACGAAGCTATTTTGGAAAGTTCAGCTCATTTCTGTTACATGGGGCTTGGACGGACACCGGCCCTCTGACTGTGGTAACTTCTGACTTCAAGTAGAACTGATATTATTACGTGTCAATCGACAAGAAATTTCTGACAGGGAAATACGTGTTATCCAGCAGAAATGACAGCCAGGTCCCAGCAGCTGGACAGGTGTGCACAGGTGTGAAAATGAGTGGAGTTCAAATTATTTTCATCTGTAACCTTTCTTTAATAGCTGAACTGCAGCCATCACCTCAGGAGCATGAGTGTGACTGAAATCAGGATCTACATTTGAACAACAGCACAGAAAGACAGACTGACTCTGACTGCAGCTATAATCCATCTTTTCATTGACCTCTTGCACCGGCGATTACTAACCAATTACTAATTTCTCGACCTGAAGCCGAGCACTCAGATATGTCCACCGTGGCTTTGTGGTGGACCCTCTTGCTCCGGATCAGCTTTAAAGAAACTGAAGCGACTAATTCATCAAATGAATGAAGAACTGTGAAACCTCAAGAAGCAGCCAGTGGGTCCATCCTTACAAACACCAGCTGTGCAGACAAGTCAAAACCCCACAGAACCTTCCAGTAAACCTGTTTTTTCCACCTAATTTTCTGGAAACTTTCCTTACAATTTCCTAACAATTATTTAGTGTTAATTGCTAGAATATTTCTCAGAGAGCCCTATGAAACTTGGAGAAAGTGTCAGTTTCTACAGTTATTAAGTACCTGACAGTCATTGCATACTCCTCTCCTGGAAATATCCCAGTAATTTACAGCTAAATATCAGATAATTTTTAAGAAATTATGAAGAAAGTTTTTCTTTGAATGAGAGGAAGCCACGCTGCAGTTTCTACGTCATCTGAATTTAAAATCTCCTTATGCCTAAGTGAACAAGTGAGCAATGCAAATTAAAAAAGTTCATTTCTGGACACGACACCTCACAATCAAATACAACACTAACCTCAGGAAATAAAAAGCACAGAGCTGAATCAACCTCTTTGTGACAGTCTCAAAAGAAACAGCACTTCATTTGTTGTGAAATATTTTATGTCTTAGCAGTAGACTGTCATGTTCCTTGTATTTCCTTAACGCATGAACTTGAATAAACCATAATGAACGTACCAAAAAAAGCACATCATGTCCCATGTTACTCTTTTGTTGAATCTGCAGGGAAAATAAAAAACTAGTGGTTTTATGGGCATGACAACGATCTCAAACTGATATCTACTGGTTATCAGCCATCAGCTGCTTCAATCAAACCATTCTTTATTACTCCCCGTCTTCAAACACACATCAGTTGAGCTCTAAAGTAAACCTCAGGCATTATTTCTCAAATTACATCACGTACACACACTGCAACGGAGTCGTTCTTTCCCTCGCCCTCTGGCATCAGATCAGAAAGGAAACAGAGGTCTGGTTACTGGGTAACTCGGACGATGAAGCTATTCTCACGTACGCACAACAAGCCGCTGACTGGAGTTTGAACCAACATCGTCACAGGTACAAAAACACACAAAACATACACACAGGAGACGATCAGATGTCCCTACACGTCGTCTGATTTCCACTTCATTTGACACACTGAGCTGGACTTTTATATGATGTTTAGTTTAAAATCCAGTTTTAGATCTGTGAAATCTTTATTTTATTTTGTTCTAACAAAACAAAAAATTATATTATTCAGAAAACATTTTTGAAACATATCTGATGTATTGTTTTATTTGCTGAATTTTACATTGTACTTGCTGTATTTTATAATATTATGACTGCTGTTTATTTTATTATTGGGAAAAGAAAAAAAAGTTCATAACTCCCTGGTATTCTGTACTGCCCCCTTCCGTGCTTATCTTCATGGCCTTCTCTAAACTGATGCACCTGAAGGAATCAGTCTTGTTTTTGAGTTTTAATATTACAGTACATTTTATTTCCTCTGAGCCTTGACCTTAAAAACATTTACAATTCCTTGGAAAAAATAGAAAAGCAACATCACTAATTGGATAAAAATATACACACTATGAAATGACTTTTTTCTTCTCTCAAAAAAAGTTTATAAGCCAATAGGGAATGGCCCTTGGGGGGTGGTTTACCAATAGAAGAGCTGACCTGATCTGACTAACCAATAAGCTTTAACCATAAACTGTACAAACCAAACCATGGACATTTGAGCTGCGCCATCTTGGGTTTTAGTGGGAGTGTACTTTCCATATTTGACGGACAGGCGGTTACTCTACGGGTCAGCCGGCCTAGAATTCGCCCGCTTAGCTCGGAGCAATATATTTACCGGCTTTCACCTCTGCCTCCATCCACTATCCACTTACAGTTACAGCAGCACACAAACAACAGCAGCCGCTGACTGACGGAGCTGCTCTGTCCATGCAATGTCGGACTTTTTAAACAGAAAAATGAGACGAAATAAAAGTGTAGCCTAGAATTCCCGCAATAAACAGACTCTGAGAGCACGGAACACACCGCAACAGCGTCCCTAGCATTAGCTGCTCCGGTCCTCTATCCGTATCAGCAGCGACCAGAAGTCGGCAATTAAGTCATAAGCCAGCGGCAAAATATGCTAACACATGCTAATTAGTGCAAACATCCAGGTAAAACAGTGAGAAATTTACCGAAAAACTGCAACACAGACTCCTTCGACGGTCGGTTAATACAGTCTACACTACAACAAGCCATACTGTCACAGAAACCTATCCGAACATTGGCAAACAAACACACAGTCCATGTCAACCGCTGGAGGTAGCGGGAGACCTCTGGATGTAGCCGCCTAGCCCAGCCGATGCTTTAGCAAAGAGCTAACCGCCAGTGACCGTCTATGGAGCTGTCACTCAACGTAACCATGCCCTAATTTATATAAGAATTTTAAGTCTAAATAACACTAAAACGGTTGTGGTACCAAAAAAATCCATTTTACTAACCAGTAAGACCTGCGCAGTCTGCCCTGCTAGCTTAGCGAGTAGCCCGGCTTCACTGCTGTTGTTCTTGTTAATAAAGTTACCTGCCGAACAAATGCTGCAAATAAAATCAAACTGCGAACTCACCTGAGGTCGGGACGAACTCCTCAGCAACATTTCAGCAGAATCCAGCTCGATACCAGGGGCGTGGGAAGGACCGGAGACGCTGCGGTCACGGAGTCCGGACCGATTACACCAAAACCAAAACAACCCGTGTAAAATTCAAAATGGCGCCAGTTTTCTTCCTCGCTCTGCGCCTGACGCTGTGCGCAGCTGCGGCGCGCTCAGTGCTGCCCCTGGTGGCCATGGCTGGTTCTAGGCCCTCATGTATACCATTCTGTAAATACACAGTGCACTCACTGACCTGTCAGTTTATTAGGAAGCAGCTAAAACTCATACAGTCATACAGTCTACAAGCCTGTGATCAATCCTCCTTCATTAAGGCTATCAAGTTCAGTCTGTGTTTAAAGAGGAGACTTCATTCATCCACTTCATAATGTTCACTGATACTGTGCTGGATTGTTGCATATTCCCAAAGACATTTTCAATTAATACAAACCAGTACAACCACACACTGGATGCCTGGAGCTCTCAAGGCCCCCAGGAAATAACTCCAGGGGCCCAGGCAGCAGGGCCTGGCTGATTATGGTTCCTACTTTTCAAAAAAAATATCAGTTTTCATTTATGGTGGAATAATGTCAACAAAATGCCAAATCCTCACTTGCTCTAAAAATAACCAGCATGTTCTCACTCCTGTTGCTATATCCTGTTACTATTTACTGCAACAGGGAATAATATTTCTTTTTTTCTTTCCTGAGTGGCTTTAAAAAATGTTAAATGGTAGAGTGTGTTTCTGTGAACAGATCTGAGAGCTGCAGCTCAAAAACAGGGAAACACTCCCACCTGGTGTCACCAACAATAACCACACCAACGCATGAAAGAATAATCCAGGAAAGGCTCAACAACAAGGTGTAAATTAATAACACCTAAACTGACAAAAGTCCTTGGGTCAACATAACAACCATTAACAGGATCTTACTCACAACTGATGAAACAACAGGTAATTTAAAATAACACCAGGTAAAACAAACTACTTTAGTTTAGTGAAATATCCCTTTAATGATTTCAGAGTTATAGAACAGTATTTAGCATCAGTAGCGCACAAAAACCACAAATATTTTATTCTATATGCCAACATATCTGACTACAAAACTTTACAAATATGTATACAAGATTATATACACAAAATTGAGAAAAATACACAATTTTGCAGGGAAAAATAATCAAAATTTTCAAGGGATACCAGTAGCAGTAGGAGTACATATCATAAAATAGGATTACATAAAAATGGAACTTCTTAAACATTTAACATTTCTGTGCAAAGAGGAAACCGTTACTGTCGCCTGCTGTGCAGTTTACACTAAAAGTGTGAATTTAAAAGACAACTGTGTCATTTTCAACCTGCTTACCACCATTTTCCATCACGTTGATGCCTGGTTTCCAGGGCTACTCTCTATAAAGACATTTACACGTTCAGGTGTCACTTCCTTACAGACTGATGCACATGAACAAGCAGCTGCAGCCACAGGTAAAGAAGCCATGACCAGCTTCAGCCCAGCTGGATAAAGAGTCAGCAGATGCTCTGCAGGCTAAGACAAAGCTCACGTGGTGCTGGAGTGGGATTTTAAATACGACTACATAAAGGAAACTGAAGTTTCTGAAGTCTGAGTACTTAGAGAAATTCTGTGGCTCCTTCACACGTGATGGAGGACACTGGTGTGTCCTTTGCATTGTCCAGTGTCACAGAATCTATTACCTGCCAAGTGTTAAGCTTTAAAATGAGCAGAAACTTGTGGCGACCGTAATGAAAACACGCTTCCCACACTCCGGCCCCTGCAGGCAGAAAACTGCTGCATCCATTGCCATTAATTTGGCTCCCAGTGATAGAGATCAGTGCAGGTGCTGCATGACTGGAGTGTCAATTCAGGAGCAAAATAATAAGCTGCAATTTACATTTACTTACAATAAATATAGGAGTAAAACTCAGGGTTACACTGTGGTGAAAACTCCTCTTTGAGGGCAGAGCTGAATGTTTAACTTACTGACAGTGTTTCCTGCTGGCTGAATTAAAATGAGATGAAAAAATAAAAAAAACTGGAGAGCACGAAGGCCCCAGCTTTCACTTATGGACGACGTCGTATTCTAACTCATACAACTGCACAATCACCACTGCGGCAGACTTTTCAATCTTTCAGTTTCAACTGTACTTTCACTTTTGAAAGGAGAAAATATAAATAACAACAATATTAAAATGTGTTGGGTGGTGCTAATTTTATTTGGCTAGGCCATCCCACATAAAGTTCAACAGACTGGAAACACTGCTTTCAACCTTTCCAACCTATTTGGCTTGTGACCCTTTACAGGCACACCGTGTTCACTGGTGACCGTTCATCACAGGTTCCATGTCTGTGAGGTGGGAGCAGTCTACCCACAGAGCTATGGTTCCTTCTCTGATTACTGATCAACTTCTCCAGCACTTTCCAACAAAAAGCAACGACTGAAAAAGTTAGAAAAAAATAAAAATATGTTTGTTCCTGAGTCAGCCCCCCATCACCCCCCACGCCCTTTCACTGAGAACCACTCCTCTAGTGGAAACCCTTTTTTTTAAAAAATTGTTGGTAACATTTGTGCATCATTAAACTCTGCTGAAGAAAACTGTGGAATATAGTTATAAGCTGTGATCATACATAAGTAACTGGACACCTTATACTTACAAGTGTTTACTATATATGCATCTCTCCAAGCTTGAGAACAAATCTCTGAGAATACGACTGCCTTTGTTTCTACAGGAAATGGCTTCTTCGGCTGAAGTTGCCCGTTCAGTAGTAGTTCATGTGGTGCCGCCACCTCACATTTCTAATGTTGTAGCAGGGATTAGTGTTGTGATGAATGATGCGGAAACAGAAGCCGTAAGAGAGCTGGAAAATGATGGTGAAGGTTGAAAATGGCTGAAGATGTTCCTTCACAGCAGTCACTGCCCACTTTGACCAAACAATCAGGCCACACACAGAGATCTGATGATGCTCTAATAATAATATTTGGCTCAAAAACATTTTTCGCCATCAGCCACTGAGTTTCCTGCTCCTGAATAAAACTCTAAGACAACAATGGTTTGATGTCTTAATGGAATAAAAATAAAATTGTCCAGTCACTCCACACAGCCAGACATCCATACAATTAAACATTTGCAGAGGTGTAAGGTGCGCTTGATTCAAGGAGATAAAAAAAAAAAACACATGAAATAAAACTAAGCGCAGACTTCCAGGGTCTTGGCTCCAAACCCAACACTGCTCAGAATCAGAAGATATTTCAGGCGAGTGAGGGAGAAACAGTCCCAGGGAATAACATCGTCCAACTTGGCCTCCAGCACGACGTTCAGGGCTTTGACCTTTGATATTGAATTAGCTTTGAAAGAAGGAAGACAGACATTCTGCCTCGACATGGTTGGAAACAATCCCCGCCTCAAACCCAGGAGAGACAGGCAGGCAGGCAGATGGATGGACAGTAAGCCAGAAACAGACGGGACCAGAGGGTGGATGGACAGAGTCCTTGTGTCACTGGACAACCTCAAAGTAGTGGAGGATAGCCATGATGTGCTGAGGCATGAAGACGTAGCCGGTGTAAACGGCCATGCCAGCCACAGAGATCAGCAGGGAGTCTGAAGAGGAGACGATAAGGAAGAACTTCTGAAGGAGAAGAGACTGAGTTTCTACCACAGAGGTCTCTCTAGGGGGCCGAAGCAACGGTTACAAAATGTCAGCAATCGGTAATTTGTTGAGACTGAGCTTTGAGTCAGTTTCACATCAAATCTGAGTTTGTCAGGCACTTAATGACCAATTCCCTATAAGAAAATGAGCAGGATATTTCAGTCGATCTTTCTCAGGGTTTAAAATATTGCAAAACATGATAAACTATTATCACAAGTAAAGGGAGTTTTATGTCAAGTATGCAGCCTGATTAGCAGCCAAATAACCCAAAGTGTTCATTACTGATCACAATTACCAATATGATCCCAGAGAGGCTGGAGTGCTTGTTAACATTTAATGGCATACAGCACTCAGGCTGATAGGGAGCAGGAGCACAACAACACAGCCTCTGACTAATTCACACACACACACACACACACACACACACACACACACACACACACACACACACACACACACCTGACCCTGAGGGAAGCCGAGGCTGACACCACCCACAGGAAGATGATACATCATGTACATAATGTGATACTGACGTCTGACTGCTCTATCACAGACCAAAGTACAGCCATAACAGCATTAACACAACACACTTTAATTATTAAGCGCCAGCATTTCCTCTTGGATGAAGCTGACTTTCCTGGTTTCTGTGTTCCTGACCTCATCGGTTAAACTTGAATTATATTATCCAAAATATGATTAAAATTAACAACATATGCTGTAACATGCAGTTACTGCCATGTGTGGATCACCTGACTGTGGATGCTCTTATAGCTGGCTGCAGCTAGCTTAGCCTCGACGCCGCCCTGATACTCGTCTATGAAGCCAACCACATGCTAAATTCCGTTGACAATTCTACCTCTTTAGTGTTTTTACTTATGGGCAAATGCACATGAGTATTACAACAGACACTGAGGCCTTTTCTGATCCGTTAGTGGACAGTCTTCAACTCGGCAGACATTCAAAAAACAAACTTGAATGTTTACTTTATTACAAATACGATTTTTCCGTCTTTCGCCAATCACGTAAGCTACCTCTCACTCAAAACTCCATATAAACTTCTACGCGTTTAATGATCCTTCACTTACTGATTAATGCAGCACCACTGTAGATTAAAATTGGAGACTTTGTCTAAACCGTTAGACGTGGTTCCTTAGTTCGCTATTCATTAGAAAATATATATAAAAACGCCATCCAATTACTCATTCAATTGTACTTCGTACAAGTTAGCAACTACCCGAACGTTCAATTCATTTCAATTTCAGCGACAACAAAGGCCAACGGATAAACTGTCTAAATGCCGAATTTGCCACAAACCCCAATAAGTTGGTAAAATGTCTGAACTATTATTAACAACACAAATTAAAACCCTTTATCTAATAGACAGGTTAGCGCAATATACAAAGCGCTAGGTCAACCCTACTAACAGTTAGCATATTAGCTCGTGAGTTCAGCCCAGGCTGAAGTTTGTCCGCAGGGCAAAGGATACTGAAGACCGTCCTCTCCCAGGGCTCCAGCATGTACAGCGCCGTCACCAGAAGATACTGGTAGTAAAACCAGGATAACTGCTTCCAACAGTCTCCCAGGGCCATGGTCCCAACTTCACAGACGACAACTTACTTTTCTTTCCTCACTCTTTATTTTTTTTTTTCTTTCGACGTGATTCGTGGTAGGGTGATTTCGGGTAACGTCTGACGGTTAATCATAAGGTGCTCGTTTTCAGCCAATCACGACTCGGCGTGCGAGCGTAAGGCTGTGACGCAAACCAGGGAGTTCCAACATCCTGATTTCAAAATAAAGTACAGCTTAAGCGTGATTATTTGTAATTCCGTGTAGAAGGTGTTGTGTTTGCATGGAGCTTGTTTTATAATAGGCGGTTTCATATCATGCACATTGCATTGCCGCATACTGCCTGGTTAGTGTCCTGCATCCTTCTACTTTTCACACTTTCAGAGCTGAATTCCTGTCATATTCTCATCTTTCTGTCTTGTTCTCAATTTTCATACAGTGCTACCTGTCTTTGGAATTAGTGCTTAAGCATAAGTCTCTTGAAATTATAAATTTTATCTTTCTTTTCTTAATTTTTCTTATTGTCAGAAAGATGCCAAAGCTAAGAAAGAAATGATCCTACTCACAGACATGTTTTTGTCATAGAGCTCCATTGTTTTCCACAAACTGCTAAAAAACACATCGGTGATCCACACTGTTACACTGGGTGACATGTTCCTGCAACACCATGAATACATACACTGTAGTTTATTTAGACTCAGTCCCATACACACCATCCTACTGCCACAAATACTCACAACAGCATCAGCAAATGTATATTAATCCACAGCTGAGTAGTTCCAAACATATGCCCCATTTCCTTCTATTTGTTTGATACAAATTACAAAGACCAAGAAATTTGCGGCAAAAAAAAATAGTTTAATGACACTATACAGTTGTGAGATGGTAATTACTCTGAGTATTATTACATCTTCTGTAGGAACCAATGGACTTGAAATGTCCTGCTAAATACATCATCTTACATCAGGTTTACTTATGTGACATGTTTTGGTAACAAAAAGGAATATCTGTCACTATCAGATTGTTGAAATTCCCAAATATTGATGTATAAGCCTCAGCCATCCTGTATTTGTCAGGCTCTGGTCACACACAGAGTCACATTTCAGTTTTTTGTCAGATATTTAAAAAGTTTCAGATAGATCACACTGCTTTCCTGATCCAGAATCATATTTACTTTCACTTTTTACTATTTACTCTTGCTCAGTAGGTAGGTGAAACAATTTACCAAGGGATCTACTTTGAATGCTTATGAGCTCATTCTTACTCATGACTGACAGACTGGTGCCCTTGAAGAGATTCACAGCAGGAATCTCCGTCTCAGCCGGGACGCTGAAGAAGCAGTTGGCCCCGTTCTTAAATGCTGCAGCTGAAAAAGCTGAGGTGAGGAACCAGAGACAAACCAAAAAAGTAAAATCCGTCCCGCTCAGAGCTCGTTCAGTCCACCTCAGCAGTGGCTGGCCAGGATGTTAAAGAAGTGGTACACCTCGTCTTTATCGAACACGGCCACCTCTGTGGAGCACTCTGAGCACTGCACCGGGTGGTAAACCTCATCTGTGTCCATCCCTGCCGGCATCGGGTCAGGAGCCTCACTTGCTGGTATTTCTGTTTTCTGTCCCCTCCTCCTCTTCCTGTTCCTCTGTTTCCTCTCCTGCTGGGTTTTGTAGCGTAACACCTCATCTTTCTTCACTGTGCAGTTCATGACGAACATGGCACGATACTGCGTCCGGTACTTTTCATGCCTGCGCGGACACAGCCAAGATATCTCAATGTACTGTAAACTGTAAACATAACAGCTGAGAAGAACTTGTGCCAGTGTGAGACAGAAATGTTCAAAAATACTGTGACATGTAAACAACAGATGTGCAGAAACCAGTTTCACAGAATTAATATTAACTCAAACCCAACTTCTCTTGTTGCAGGAAACATTTTTTTTATTATCTGCTGATTCGTTGTCTATAAAATGTCAGAAAATAGTTTGCATTGTCCCAGAGTCAAAGGTGACATCTTCAAATGTCTTGTTTTGTCCAGCTAACAGATTTGAAAGAGGAAACAGAGCAGTTGTAAATCATCTATTACAACAGCCGTCACCTTCACTTTGTTGGAATGAATGGCCATCAAGTCATGTTCAAAGATGCCTCAGTGTGTCTCACCTCTGACAGTCCAAACAAAGCGTTGTCATGCAGGCGGGACAGTTGAGAACGGCGTCACTGTTAGGTAAACCCTGAGGCCGACGAGGCTGCGACCGGAACGCTGCCGCTGATCGTTTTCTGGTATACCTGGACAAGAGGACAAAAGGCTGGATGACTATAGGGTAACAAAATCTGGTGTCACTATTTCCTAGACGAATACTGGTTAGAAAATCTGAGTGTCTCCCACTGTGTCTTACGCTTTCCTCCTAGCGTCCACCCAAGCCTGGTCTCTGTCGTCTTCGTCCGGGTCATACAGCAGCTCGTCATTGGTCGGTATGATCCGCTGTCTTTGTCTCTGGCCTGTGGAGCTGCCTGCGGAGGAAACAGAGAGATTTATCAAAACTGGAGTATAGATTCAACGTAATGATGCATCTTATACATTCATCCATCCAGACCAAAAGGACGACTTTCATCATTGCAGTGGTGACATGCTTACTTGCTGATAGCAGGAAAACTAGTTTTGGGAAACATTCATGTTGTATTCTTACTTGGTGTGTCCTCCTCCTCTGAGTCAGAGTCAAAGTAAATATTATCGTACATCCGAGGATTAGGAAGTCCAGGACCGCCACCTCCTCCTCCTCCTCCACTTCCTGAGGTTTCTGCCAGAGAATAAACACAAACATTTATTTATAAGGGATTCTTTCAGAGCAAAGTTCTGTTTTACAGGAGCAGAATCACTGGATTTGACCAACAACTGAGAGGTTAACCTTGGCTTTTCAGTCTCTCAAAGATAAATAACCCAGGCTCAGTTATTGACACATAAAAAAAAAATGCCCCAGAAGAAGCACCTGCTCACCAGTCACCTCAATGTTCTCTGAGATTGGAACTGATACTGCGCTCACATTCAGTGTCATATCCATACAATGCAAAGCATTTCCAGTATAACAGATCACCTGTTGCATTAGCTGCTATTGATGGTCCCCAGGTTCCCTCCATGGTCCTGATGGTAGAACTGAGCTCTGCCTCCATCTCCTTCTCAAATTCATCCCCACTGGAGGACTCGCTCTCCCCCGTCAGATACTCTCTGATCAGCTTCTTCTTCTGGTCCGGAGTCCCGTTCAGCAGCACATCCAGCTCGTCCTCCGAACTGAAACACAGCGAGAGACAAGTTCACATTTTGCTCTGTTTCACTTCTTCAGGCAACAGGTCTACAAATAAACCCAGCCCTGATCCACCACACGTCCCCTGATAATCTGTGCTGTTCTGTGTCTTTTCTTGTTGAGCTTTATGTTTTTGTCTTTATTCTGGTTTTCATGCTGGGGTGTGTGGCACTGGTCAGTCTGTCTCACTGTCTGTCCACGTGTAGCTGTCTGTATCTCTGACCTCAGGCTGCGAACACTTGTATTATTGTCGTGTTGATAAAGAGCATTAAACAAAGGCAACAGCTCTGCCATCAGCTCTATAATGTTGGATTATTAAACCGGACAGTTCATCAGAATCAGCCTGTCTCCAGCCTGCTCCGGTTTGTTTACGTTAGCATTCAGCTAGCTAGCCGCACTTAAAGGTACACAGCTCTTAAAGCTTTATTGTTTTTAAGTTTAATTTTAATCCGACCTGGTGTCAGCTTTCTCCTCATCGCTCGGCTCCTCGATCTCATACGAGTCAAACTCCTGCGCTTTATTCAGTCTGTTCATTTTCACTGTTTTACAGAATCCAACTACAGCATGAGCTGTTAGTGCGTTAGCCACAGCCGCTACAGAGTTAGCAATGACTGGCTCCGCTTCTTCTTTGTTAGTTTGATTAAACGGAAGTTGGTAAACGTTAAAAAAAAAATCACTATCGCCACCCACTGATCAAGACTGTGGCTGCAGCGTAAATATGTATCGTAAAATAAATCACAATAATTGGAATCAATTGATCAGTTTACACAAAACTATAAGCACGTAAACAAATAACTAAACATAAATAAATAGAGGTCCACAGTGTTTGGAATGTTCACACGTTAGTAAAGCAGCCTCGCAAGACGTACTTGTATAAACAAAACAAAGGGATGAGACATAACGAGACAATCAGTCACTCAACAGATTAGGAGTTAAAAGCTGAAAATCAGCCACTCGGATGAGACACTTTTAAAATCTTCTTTAATTTAATTTAAAAATGTTTATTTAAAAGCAATAAAAGCTAAACTCCTGCTAATCAAGCTCTCTGCAGCGTTTCCCCAACATCTGAAATGTGATGCTGCTGTGACATAAAATGACCCCTAGGTGGCGCCAACAGATCAGAGATGGTGTTGTAGGGGCTGTTTCCCTCTCACAAAGGTCAGGGCAGCTAACGGTCCATTTGAAGGCCTTGTCCATGAAATGGTACAAGGTACGGAGTCAGTGAATCCCCATCAGGACCACAGACACTGATCTGCTCGTAGATCTCTAACCCTTCCGTGGGAGTGGAAGTGGAGAAAGATTTTCCCACCTGACAGCGGGTCAGGTGGTAATTACTCTGGGTATTATCTGGTATCTGGAGATGACAAAAGCCCAGTAAAGTTTCTCTCTCTCTGTGCAGGCGATGAGGAAGTCCTGTTTGAGAAAGCAGGATGAGCTTTAGCTTGGAGAGCTTTCTGTACTCTGTTCTATTTGCACTGACGCCTCATTGACAGGAGATAACATATCCAGATAGAGATTACATGTCTTTATAGACCAACTGAATATATAAGAAGACGCAGAGTGTTTGTGTTTAAATGTATGTGTTCCGCTTCCTGTGCCTCTGTTCACTGTTTGCATGTTTATGTCGTCCTCTGTTTTTGTTTGTCTGTGTGTGCTGTTTGTTTTGTGTCTTTTTCCTCCAGTTTGTCCTTTAACGTGTCTTTCTGTTGTGTGACTGTGTGTCAGAGTGTGTGTTTGTGTGCAGAGCTGCTGGGTGACATTTTCCATTCCAGGTGTGACATCTCGCTCCCCTGACAGCCTCTTCTCTGACACACTAAACAACTCCTCTCTGATTTTACCTGCCTCCCACGCACACAGACACACACACACACACACACACGGACAGACACACACACACACCTTACCGTCCACCTCTGTCTCAGCTCTGCCGCTCGACAAGCTAATTTAGCCAATTACACACAGGTGTGATGCTAATTTCCCAGAGCTGGCAGCCAGCTCCTGGAGGAGGTAAAAATAACATAATTACACCCATCTGTCCCCCTGCAGGCAGGTGGGCTCTCCCACTGGGTGTCGGCTCCACCACCGCCACCACAAAACACACACGGGAGGAAAAAAAACACACACTGTTGGCTTTGATAATGGAGGAGAAGACAATGGACAATGTGTGTGTATCTCTGTGTGTGTGGTGGAATCCATGCTGTAGCCACAGTTGCTTTTTCTCCTCTTTGTTTGAGGCTTTCAATGGATTTTCAGCGATACACAGCAATTTCCTGCAAGAAAAGAAAAGCAGACTTTTGGTGCGGCAGGATAATTATGTGAAGCTGTTTTCGAAGGCGACGGGGTTGTATGTGTCACTGTTAGACTTTGTGTGTGTGAGGAGAGGGGAGGAGGATTTTTCAGAGCTCAAAACACAAAACATAACATGGTCAGAACAGACACAGGCCTTCAGACAGTGAAGGAAGCCCAGAGACTCAGCAACAAGCAGCAGTGTGTCTCTCTGCAGAAGTGTATTAACACAATTTCTAACACTAGGACAAAATGAAGAGAGTATTTTATGTCAAACTCAGCGACCGCAAATATCATGTGACTGTATAAATGTTATCTAATAATTAAACTAAACCCAGACAGTGCACAGTATGTTAATGAACAGGTGAGAGAATCAGCTCATCGCTGGAGAGAACAGGTAGCTGTTAGGAGCTAATGCTAATGCTGAGGAAAGTCAGTCTGTTGTGTTACCACAGAGCAGAGTCGCATGGACACTGTGTGTGTCAACAAGTAAACAGAGACGAAAATCACACCTGCAACCATGGTAACCGTCCACCACAAAAGATGACAGGTGTGACCTCATAGAAGACATCAAAAGCAAAAATGCTAAATGAGAAAGATGAAATTACCGTCTTTAGTGCTTGTCGGGTAAAACCAATGCACAGTTAAAAATGATCTCTGTCCGGTTTTGTTTCATGTTTGTTTCAAGCAACAACACCTACTAACAGTCTCCAGTCTGCTCTGCACGGCGCAGTGAAAAACAAGCCCTGCTCTGTGCTCAGGGCTTGTTTTTCACATGTACGACGAGAAATAAACATGTGGTGGAGATTCAGAGGCACTGATGGGGTTGATAATTATCCAGACAGCCTACAGATCATCCTACGTGTCACCTTATTGGACCTGAGTGTCTCCGGATCTAAATACAGTTTGAGAGGATTTCATTATTGAGACTTCTGCTGTCATGTGGACATGTGAAACGCGTCTCAGAGGCCTTCCCACCCTGCCAAGAAAAATAAATTGGTCCTCGCACATAACCTCCTTATCTACATTCCTGCCGTCACATAGTCCCTGTTTCCTATGGAGCGTGTGTGATGACTCTGTCCATACAGGTGGTATTATTCTACATTCTCACATAGATGGATCTGTCAGTCTATCTGTCACACAGCGATGTGCTCCGGAGCCCCGCTGAGACCCACCACACTCTGACAAGTAAAGGTCCAGAGACACCACAGAGGGTCTGTTTCACCACCGGGGAAGAGGAGGACCTTACATACAGTATATATGTTATACATGAACCAGGACTGATGATGTAACCGTACAAGATTCAAACAGAACACAGAATAAAGCTAAAACCTCATTCCAAGGTTTCACAGATATTCTCAGGTTTAACAGAAAGCAGCTAATGTTCTCCAGGTGGTCTGTGCAGTTCAGCATTCATGTTCTACACATGTTAAGACCTAATCAGACTGTATTAAAGATGAACTCCACTGATTTTCCACTTGAGTGTGTTTCCAGGTGTTGGGGAGTTACGTTATTGATCCCTCCTCAGGAAACTACTCTCTGCATTTTACCCACACCAACTGAACGAAACACACACACACACACACACACACACACACACACACACAAGCATGCACATGCACTGGAGACGCTGGGGCAGGGGGCAGCTTAGTGAGGTGCCCGGGGAGCTGGGGTGGATCGGTGCCTTGCTCAGGGGCACCACAGCCATGGTCGCAGAGGCAGGGGAGGCGCGTTTTCTTCACCACCACCATTTCGTTTTTTTTGCACTTGGTCGAGGGATCGAACCCACGACCCTCCGATCTTAGGCCAAAGTTGCACTCTTAACTTGCTGCGCAACAGCTGCCCCCAAATCTGTGAAAAATCCTACATTAGATCAGTATTTGCTGTGACCCCTGTTGCAGAACTCCTTGTTCTTCGTGACTCTGGCTGTGTGGGCTCGTCTCCTGCTGCAGGATGAATCTGGGACCAGTCCCACGCCTCCTGATGTACAGGCACAGGTACAGGTTTGAAAATGGATTAAATCTGAGGCTTAGAAAGAAGTGAGCTTACCAGACCTCTGTCTGACTGTTTGAGGAGAGCACTGATGAACCGGCGTCAGTCATCTTAATCAAACAGTGAACATTTGGTTGATGAGACATGTTCAGTATGAATACGCGTGGCGTTACACGCTTACATTCCTGCATGCGTGTAAACGTACTGAATAGGTTTACATGGCTCAGCAGCAGCTGGGTTTGGTTTCTGGGTGTTTGTTCCTGCGGTGGACCTCAGGGAACCCTGCTGCTCTCAGAGTGTGGGCTCCACCTGTTGGCCTGCGCTGCAAACACAGGAGACGGCCGAGCTTCATTATCTTCTGCCACCTCAGATGAGCTGCACTCGTCCGTCACCCCTGAATCTCTCCTTCCCTTCCTCTCTCTCTCTCTCTCTCTCTCTCTCTCTCCATGTAAAAAGTGTGGGGACTTGATTATCAGTCCATGTCGGCGAGCTGTGATCCACTGGAACCCACTGACAAGATTGAAACACACCTGTATGACCACACACACACACACACACACAGCAACACACACACACACACACACACACACACACAGCAACACACACACACACACACACACACACACACACACACACACACACACACACACACAGCAACACACACACACACACACACACACTCTCCATGAAGTCAAATTAAATGACTCAGTCCCTTGTTATTTCCTCACACTTTCAATGTTCCTCTGACACTGGGGAATATACCAGAGACTGTGTGTGTGTGTGTGCGTGTGTGTGTGTGTCTGTGTCTGTGTGTTGCTTCATGTCATCCCTCTATCCTTGCCTTCTTTATTTCCGTGTTACAGCAAAACACAGAGTGAAGGTGCGGTTACATGAAGCCGAGCCGACACTGTTCAGACTGAGTCTGATTTTTACCCCCAACTTTTCACCTTCACTTAATTTTTTAAATCAGCAGCTGGTTCAACAAGGCTGTGACCTTTGTTCTTCCAAACAACAGTCACCTCCAGCTCTCAGAGAACAGATCCTCTCCAGAACTCTCCATAGTTTGGTCCCCACCTGAGCAGTACGAGGACTGGAGTCAACATTTTTACCATCCTTCAGCTTCAGGTTCCAGAAAATCTTTATTAATCTCATAGTAGTTTACCTCTGACCCTGACCTTGACCTTCCTGTAGGTGCAGTTGTGCTGATACTGTTGAAAAGAAATGAATTTTAAAAATTCAGTGAACATGAGCTCCATGGTCTCGCCTGATAACATCTCTGGTGCGTTGTGGCTCATTTCACCCAACAAATAAAACTACTAGAATTCAGACGAGGCAGTTGCATCAAGGTTTCATCATTTATTGGAACAACACGTATTTCAGTTTGTGGCTCTGGAACAAATCTGAGTGTCACCGAGCTCACGAACCACAGAGACCCTGACGTACGAAACGTTTACCGAACGTGAACACACGGTGTAATGAACACTCGGTGTAATGAACACACGGTGTAATGAACACACGGTGTAATGAACACACGGTGTAATGAACACACGGTGTAATGAACACTCCATCCCAACCCCAACATGGCAGCGCAGCTCCATCGCTGATGTACGTGATTTTTTATTTCTTACCTGAGTGTTTGTCAGTGTGTGTGTGTACAGGAAGTGATCACAGGCTGACAGGACTCCCCATAAAATAACAGCCATTGGTCTGAACCATAAAATCTTCCCCATGAAGACACACATTAACATATAAGGTCTCCCCACCTCTCTCTCTGTTTCATTCCCATTCCTCTATAGATTCAACCTTTTGTTGTTTTATTTTTCTCTCCATTTCCTCCAAACCAGCCAATCGTTCAGCCCAGATTAGCATGTGAGAGAGATGTCAAGCAGAGAGAGAGAGGGAGAGAGAGAGGAAGAGCGAACCAAAGAACGACCAAAATAAAAGACAGAACGAGGAGAGAAGAGAGGAGGCGCTGGAGAGAGACAAAAGTCCAGCTGTGAGATGAACGTAGGATGAACGGAGGAAGAATAAAACGGATCTCATCGTTTGTGGAGAGAAACTTCCAGAGCGCGGCCCGGTTATTACCATGTAAATCACTCACACACACACACACACACACACACACACACACCTAAACACACGCGTGCAGAACCACACACACACAAACACGCACACACACACTCAGTATGATGTTGCACCAGCACACACTCCTTTGACTGCATTTGATTGGGTGTTTTTGAAAGAAGTTGGCTCCTGCCTGGTATTTTGATGAAGTTGGTTATTTATTGGGTGATGAAATTAAGTTAATTGCTTATTGGTATTTTAATTAAGTTTCTTTCTCTGTGGGTGTTTGAGTGATTTTTGGAGTATTTATTGGTATTTTAATGAAGTATTATTTGGCTGCACACTCAGTGGGAGAGCAGCTGAACAGGCATACACACAGCAGGTGGCCCAAAAACACACACACACACACACACATGTAGAGACATACACACATCATACAGGCACAGCAGCAGACACACACACACACATACACACACACACACACACACACACACACGGAGAGACACACACACGATGACGTGTCATCCGAGACTGGTCTGTGTGGTCTCAGACTTTTGGAGTCCACTGTATTAACACACAACCAAGAGTGCGTACACAAACACAAAACCACTGTTCAAGGCCCACGCTTCACCTGAAAGCAGCACCATGTCGTGTGTGTGTGTGTGTGTCTTTATGCATTACCCAGATAAACCTCTGGCCCTTTTGACGCCATAGTTTTGTACCAGACTTCATTCTCCTTCTTCTCAGCGTCATAACTGAGTCAAACAGGAACATGATCCCACGTCACAGACACACAGCTTCCTCACACTGAGCCACAGGGGGAATTGAACCCGCAGCCCTGGAGGTGCTGGTGCCTTGCTCCGGTCCAGCGCGGTGTGGGTGAGCAGATGATGTCTGACAGTCTGTTAGGAAACACGTCTGCAGCTGCTGGTGTCTGTCAC
Source organism: Toxotes jaculatrix (assembly GCF_017976425.1). NCBI lineage: Eukaryota > Metazoa > Chordata > Actinopteri > Toxotidae > Toxotes > Toxotes jaculatrix. Next base: position 1,013,037 of record NC_054410.1, on the reverse strand, counting down.
ATGTTGTTCCGGCGGCACCGATGTGATTTAAGGCGGCATGTTTGTGTTCAACACGCGACGCGTCGCTCCTGGCTGTAAGGAAACGGACTGGACTGAAACTATTTGAAATGTTTGTGTCTCAGGATCAGACGGGCTGTAGCACAGCCTGTGACAGAGTCAGGCTCAGGCAACGCTCACAGACCCAGACCGGTTTTACTCTGTTCCACCGTTTGCTGTTATTTTCAGGATTAATCAGCTAAGTCACAGGTTAGTCTGTGTCCAGAGCGGTTAAAACCTCCTTCAGACTCGTGGTTATTATGTTATGTTATTAACAAACACGTGACATGACATCATATTGATATATAAACTCTATATTGTTCATACACACCGGAGGAAAACAGGTGAACATGAACAGCCAGAAGACCTGAGGCCGCGGCCGCTGATTCCAGTGGATGTTTGTCAGTCTGCTGCAGAGGACAGTCTCGCTTCCTTCCACCTCTGTCTGTCCCTCATGTTTGTGTTATATTGTGACACAGACATTTGATGAGACACAACGTTTAAAGACAAAATAACACTTGTTACAGAGGAACATGAGATGGACATTTTTTTTTGTGAAATGTTAAAACAGAAAATAGCAAAAGACAACGTAAAGCTGCTGATCGTGGATTCTACATCTGCCAGCTGTGTGTGTGTAAACTCACACACACACACACACACACACACACACACACACACGCACACACACACACACACACACACACACACACACAGTCACGGGAGAGAGTTGTGAGAACATTTTCTTGTGGCCTCGAGGTGTCAGGAGCACCCATCAAACCACCAACAACTAATTATTACCTTCCTTTCCTTTCTCACAGTGTGTGTGTGTGTGTGTGTGTGTGTGTGTGTGTGTGTGTGTGTGTGTGTGTGTGTGTGTGTGTGTGTGTGTGTGTGTTTGTGTGTGTGTGTACCGGCCCCTGGGGTCCATTGGTGTACATAATGGCTTTTTGAAGAGATTGTCGGTTTGTAAAGACGTTTGATTGACACCTCCTGATGTCTCAATCCAATTAGAGAGAGAGAGAGAGAGAGAGAGAGAGAGAGAGAGAGAGAGAGAGAGGCCCTTTGTGTATGTTAAGAGTGTTTGTGTGTGTGTGTGTGTGTGCGTGTGTTTGTGTGTGTGTGTGATCAGACTGTGAGATATAAGAACAAATAATATATAAGTGTGTGTGTATGAGCTGCCTGACTCTCTCTCTCTCACACACGGTTGATTAATTCATTGATTGACTGAAAACGATTCCTAATAACCAATTAATCATTTGTGTCATTTGACAAACGTCAGGATTTCTTTGCTTTTTGTGTTGTCACTTGAATTTGAATTTTTAATTTAATAATTGATTTGGTTTTTCCCGTTGATCCCAGAGAATAATCGGTTTGAGAAGAAGCTGTTTCTGATCTACAGTCGTGAGCTGTGATGAACATTTTCAGTTCTTCATTTCAAAATCCAATAATGGAATTTAATCACATTCATTTCTCAATTTTGCAACCAAGAACCAAAACACATAAACTGGTCTCTTAATTCTAAATGTCTTCTTTCTTCATTTTCATTCAAAACACCCACACACATCTTTTGTGTCCAGATGCTGAGTCCAAAAAGCTGTGACTGTGATTCTCACAGCTCTGCTCTCAGCTTCATTTAAAATGTCCACTTCATTACTTTGGTAAAAACTTCAGAGTCCAGACTCTGCTCCTGACAATGAGCCAGTTTGGTCTCAAAACGTTGTGCATTTCCTTCGTTTCTCCGTCACACGGAGCCATGACGCAGCTTCAGGCAGCAGAGGTCAGTGTCCGGAGATCTGCGGGGATTCACGGGATCGTTCAGTGGGTCAGTCGTGATCAGGAGCATCATTCACAGCTTTTTATGATTATTAGCAGGATGTAAATGTGGGAAAAACACGCTGGACTCATCACGCTGTCACTTGATTTTTATCTAATCTCAAAAGAACAGAAAAAAAAAATTGAGGATTAACCGAGGGAAATTAGACTTTCACAGATTTTTGAAATGTAGGAGGCTGGACAGGGTAAAATAATTTGAAATACAGGACTGGGAAAATGTCTGTATATTATTAATTATACAAAAATGAAAACACTTAAAAAAGAGAAGTTGACAAAAATAAAATAAAATAAAATAAAGTGGAAGGTTATTGTCCCATTAGAGCAGGGAACCAAAGATGACAACAAACACAATAAAACAATGAACAAAACTCAATAAAAACAACACAACAATAATAACAAACAAATAAACAAACATGAATAAGTAAATTAAAATATATTCATTGATAAATGTGAAAAGATGTATTTTTTAAATTTAATAAAATACATAAAGTCAATACAATTTTAAATCAACAAAAAAGGAAAATGACTTTTTTCTTTGTTTTGTCAAACTTTCAGTTTATTTCCTGTAATATTTATTTCTGGATATAAAAATGTAAATTTAACAAAATGTGTGAGAAACACTGAAACTTTTACTTGTTAAATAATAAATTAAATGTGAAGTCTAAAAACACTGGATTTTAACTGTACAGTGTCGACTCCTGACACAAAAACCCACAACTACAAACACACAAATAAAACAAAATAAGAACAAAACAACATAAACAAACAAAATAAAATACTGAAGCTTGTTTAAAATTTATGACATAAAAAACCATAATATTTATGGTTTTAGTTTTTGTGTTTTCTCTGCACGTCTTCACTTTATGATGATTTCCGGCAGAAACTGTGTGTAACAGCAAACAGACAGGAATAATGTGTGTGTGTGTGTGTGTGTGTGTGTGTGTGTGTGTGTGTGTGTGTGTGTGTGTTTTAAATATTTAATGAATGTAAAGTTTTGTTTCTTGTTTTTCATCATTTAGAATCAAACTCACTTGTTTTGTCCTTTGGAAACTGGAATTTGATGTAACAACGAATGTTACACACACACACACACACACACACACACACACACACACACACACACACTCACACACCCACACACACACATTTTCTCTCTCTCTCTCTCTCTCTCTCTCAGGCCTCTCAGGGTCCTCTATTCAGTCTGAGTAACAAAGCCCAGGGCCTCAGCCCAGCATGTCTGAAAAAACACTCTGAGTGTGTTTTGTTAGTGAGTGTGTCTACGTGCGAGTGTGTGTGTGTGTGATTTTTTTGTATTTGTGTGTGAGTGTGTTGCACTAACAAGGTCCAGGCCTCAGCATGATGACAATCTTAACGAGCTGTCTGTCACTCTTCAGCTCTCAGCTCAGACCTCTGTGTCATTAATGACTGTGAGCGTGTGTGTGTGCGTGTGTGTGTGTGTGTGTGTGTGTGTGTGTGTCAGTGGTATAAATGGAATAATGTCTCAGCAGGACAGAAAAAACATTTAGTCTCTTTTGGTGCCACAATGTCAAGGTTTCAATGGCTGCTGTCTCCTTCTGTGTGTGTGTGTGTGTGTGTGTGTGTGTGTGTGTGTGTGTGTGTGTGTGTGTGTGTGTGTGAGCAGCTGCCAAATCCCTACATTTCACTCCTTTACGAGCTTCATTCGATGTTTAGAAGAACAGATAAGGACTGTAAACCCCCCCCCCCCCCCGACACACACACACAGCCTGCCTCCCTTTTTGTGTTTTGCATTTTTCAACATCGATGACATCACAACATGTCATCCCATGATGCATTGCACAACTGCCCATCTTATCTGGGTGGGGGGTGGGGGCACAGGTTTAGCCTGAGTCCTTTGGAGAGAAGTTTAAGTTGTTTTCAGTTTCTGTAAATTCGACGTCTGCACTTTAAAAATCGGGGACATTAAAACTCTCTCCTGAAACAATCCTTTTATTTACAGAATTAAAAAAAATTATCCAAGGACACAGGAGACTTGACTTAGAAAGACGCTTCTCCCGCAGGTAAACTGTACGTGCTCTGTACACATGTTCACAGCAGCTCATGACTTTTTTCATCATCAGTCAGTCCTCCAGTTATTTTCTCATAACTGATGAAGCATTTGGTTTCTGAAGTGTCTAAATATTGTAAAGAATATTTTAGTTTCAGTTTCCTGAAGCTCAAAGTGACGTCCTCACAGGTCCTGTTTTGTTCGAACACTTCAGACAAAGAAGAACAGCTGAGGCTGATGGGAAGGTGACAACTCATCCGACACGGCGGCGACAGAACACTGCGACTGAGGTGTGAGCGGGATGGGTGCGGCAGGTTTGCTGTTGTAGTCGTGTCAGTTATCTGCTCCCTGCTCCTCTGTGCTGAGGCCGATTCAGACTGATCACCAGGAGAAAGCTAACGGGATCATCCTCTGAGGAGAACGAGCGTCTGTGCAGTTAAACTGTTGACACAGAGCCATGATGACTGTCACACATGACGAGGTGTCTGATGCTGCAACGCACACGGTTTTGTGCGTCTGCTCCTCCATGTTTTAATGTTGTACTGTTGCTATGGTTACCTGCAGGTTAATATACCTAGAGCTCTGATAATTATTATGCACAGTACATGTGAGCTTGTCAGACATCTTCCAGCCAATCAAAAAGCAAATCATACGAGTATGGTGTGTGTGTGTGTGTCTGTGTGTGTGTGTGTATTCCTTACATTTCTGCACAGTGTTGTTGTTGTTGTTGTTGTTGTTGTCAGCCTGTCAGGGCAAACATCAGCCCTCAGCTACAGCTCACTGAGGCAGAAACACACACGACACACAAAACACACACTGCTGTGGTCACACCTCTGCTTTCCAGTGCATGTGTGTGTATTCATGTGTGCGTGTGTTGACAGTGAAGGCAGTGTGCTGCCTCACTCGCTGTGCATCAGCGTCCATGTGGGAGTTTTTGGAGTTTGTGCAGAAACAAACACACACAGTGAATCAATCCAACAACCGAGTGAAACAAACCCTGTTCAGTGTGCGACAAACCGAGCGAACGTCCTGAGAACTGAGAGGAAACACACAGAAAACACAGTCAGTGGTTTGATCTGCTCATTTACAAGTGGCTGAGATTTAACGTGAAAGCTTCCAGGATCATGAACCTACACAGTGTGTGTGTGTGTGTGTGTGTGTCTGTGGACTGTGCCATTTTAGGACAGCAGAGTTGAAAGATGAAGAAGACCGGTCTCATGTCTGTGCGTTAAGGACCGAGCTGCAGCCAGGACATGGTTAGCTTAGCTTAGCATAAAGACCTGATGCCTGACTCTGTCGTTCTCTCTCCAGTGTCAGTGAAAGTCGTTCAGTGTGTTAATAACTGGATCTCATTGGTCCTGCACCTCTGTTAAACTTTCCCTTCAAAATAAAAGGACATGTTGTTCGACTGTTTCATCATCAAACAAACAACGTGACGATGATGATGATGATGAAACAAAGGAATTTCTTTACACCTCAGTTTGTGGTTTCAGGTGTTGGAGAGTAAAACTACATGTGGGGAAAAAACTCTGAAGACTAAAAGTTGGTTGATGTAGAATTTGACTTGTACCAGAGAATTTCTACACTGTCGTACTTTGACACTTCCTCACTCTTTCCTTTGACACCTGCCTCCTCATCCTTCCCTTGTCTCCTTCCCCCCTCCCTCCATCTACATATCCTCTCTCCTCCTTTCCCTGTCTCTTATCCTTCCGCTTTTTTGTTTCCTTTCCTTTCCTCTTCCACTCTTCCTCTCACCTTTTCCTTTCCTTCCATATTTTCTTACTCCCTCCCTCCCCTCCTTCCTCCCTCCTTCCTACCTCCTTCTTCCTGGCGTTTTTTTTCTTCCGCTCAGAGTTTGCGTGCCGTTTTAGAGTGTTTTCATTGATGTCGAGACCTTGCTATCAAACATGACTGCCTCTGCTCTAATTCACCCCCAGGACACCACACACACACACACACACACACACACACACACACACACACACACACGCACACACACACACAGGGCTTCTCGCTCTCTCACACACTTGAATGAACATCCATATCCACACACACACAATCACATTCTCTCTTTACACACACACACAAACACTTTCACTTCATACTCACAGTCAGGTCTGCCAGCGCACACACAGACACACTCTAAGTACCATATATACTTGTGAGGACTTTACCTTCGTTCTCCAGCACTGATCCTCTTCCTTCTTTGCACTTTTAACTACAAACTAAATATCTGATTAAACTTTAAACTCAAGATAATCCTGAATAAAACTTAAACTCTTTCTCTGATTTTCAGCCTTGAAGATAAACTTAATCTCGATTTGAATCCTGACTTTAATCCCAAACATCAGAATCCACCTAATCCTGATTACAACCCTGAACTCGAATCCCAGTTCTAAACCTGAGAGAGAAACGGCTCTGCAGTTACAGCAGCTAAATATCTTGTTTCTGGAAAATCAATTTAAAAACTGTTCATGGATAAAAAGAGACCGACAATGATATCTGTATTTGGTACAGCAGAGTTACAAAGGGGATAATAAACAAATTCACTTCTGTAAAGTGTTTTTATGATGTTTTATGATTTAAAGATACGATGGTTTAACTTTGCTTTAAAATGTTCTGGAGGATTTTCCTTCTTTTTTCATTTGTTCAACTTCATTTATTTAAACTAACGTGGACCAAAGAGAAAAAACAGGAGATATTTAGCTGATAATTGGAATTAAATAAAAACACAGAGCTAATTAAGAGATATAAGTAAACTAACAGAGAACAAATAAAAACAAACAACAAACACACAACAGCAACACTGTGACCTGTCGTATCTTCAGCTAAAAGCTAAAGAAAACAGAGCAGGTCCTCAGAAGTATAGAAACACACACACACACACACACACACACACACACACACACACACACACACACACACACACACACACACACACCACACACACACACACACACACACACAGGGCCACGGAGACATTTTCTTTACACACAAACACACTCTCTCTTTACTCTCACAGACACACACGTGAATGACCCGTGACCCAGCTTCAGCCACACACACACACACACACACACACACACACACACACACACACACACACACACACACACACACACACACACACACACACACACAGTGTGTTTAGCCCTCAGTGTCACAGGCTGTGAATTTAATATTGATTCCATAAAGTAGTTTCAGTGTAACATGTCACAGCGTGTTAACGTCAGAGCAGCGAGCCGGACAGAGAGGAGAGCAGCTAGCACGCAACGCTGCGGGAGAGACCGAAGGGGGAGAGAGGGGGAGGGAAGAGTGGGAGGAGGGAGTCAGAGAGGAGGAGAGAGAAAAGAGAGACAAAGGAGGAAAGAAAAGGACAGAGGAAAAGAGCAAGGAAGGAGGAATGAAAGGAAAAGGCAGGGAGGAGGGAGTCATGGAGAAGGAGGACAGAAAATGGGGGGGTCAGTGTAAGAGGGAGGATGAGTGGAGGGGAGGAATAAAATCAAAAAAGGGGAGAGAAGTGACAGGAGGGAGGGAAAGAATGAAGACAGAAAATGGGGGGGTACAGGGGAGGGTTGGGTAGGAGAAATGGGGGAGAGAGGAGGACGTGAAGGGCAAAGAAGAGGAAAGAAGGTGGGATGGAGGGGGATGAGAGAGAACAGGAGGAAGAAGAACATGGAGATGTGCTAGAGAAAAAGAGGGGGAGATGAAAGGAGGGAAGGAAAGGAGGGAAAGGTAGGAAGGAAAGGAGAGGGGAGGGAGGAAAGAGGGAGGAGGGTGAGTGAGTGTGTGTGTGTGTGTGTGTGAGAGAGAGAGAGAGAGAGAGAGAGAGAGAGAGAGAGAGAGAGAGAGAGAGAGAGAGAGAGATGTTTTGCTGATACACAAACATACAGACGAGTTTACAGATTGAATTAAAGCCTGAGGGAACGCAGAGTGTTTGTTTGTAGAGAGCTGTGCTGTCAGTACACACACACACACACACACACACACACACACAGAGAGACACACACACACAGGGCCACACAGACTACACTACAGACTTTACTCACCAGTGTTTGACCTCTCTGGGACAGTGTAACCAGGTCAGAGGTCAGAGGTCATGGCCAGTTCAACTGCTGGGAGAAAAACAACAGACATGAGAGACGGATTAACACTGTCACATGACTCTGACTGTGTGTGTGTGTGCGTCGCCTCATGGTGTTGAACCACCCATTGTGTGAACCATTGTCTTCACTGGATTCTTTGCAGTTGTTTTCATGAAAAACATTTTTTCCATCCACTTTTTTTTGCCTATGATAAAAAACACCTGCAGTGTTTTAACCAATCAGCTCCACCTGTTGTTTATCCGTGTGAACCTGTGAACAGCAGGTGACTGAGACTTTTGCAGACTTTCTCAAAGTTCAGAGTAAATTCACGTTAAACGTGGGTGGAGACCTGGTTGTTGCTGCCTTCATCTCTTTTCTCCTCGTCATTCAGACGCACTTCAGGTTTATATGACAGTTCCTTAAAGCTTCACTCAGACGTGGTGAGTTCAGAGCAATGCTCTGAAGTCTCCTCTCTGTTTTCTGATCCTGGTAGGTTCTGACCAGGTGTATTTCCCATGAACGTGGAGATGGCGGCTCTGTGGGCGGTGCTAACTCTGCCCCCTCCACCTCCACCTCCACTGTGGAGGTTCAGAGAAGCGGATGAGCTGTGTGAGCCTCCTACAGTTTTCCAAATAAACATGCTTTCTACATGAATCACTTCCGATACTTGTCACGATCGATGCTCGGGTTTCATGCTGAAACACACAGGCTGTCGTGTGCTGGATTTCCTGTGGTTGTGTTCGTGTTGTGTTAGCTGCGTGTGCCTCTGCTTCTTTTGCTGATCTGTTTCTGAAGTTTCTCATCAGTTTCATCACTTTTAGGAGAAATTTAACGTTTTCTTATGTCCAACCTGTGAAGACGGCGTGGACGAAAACGTGAGCGGGTGCTGTCTAATGTTACTGGATATCTGCTCCATGAAGGGGACCAAGAGCCTGAGCATCAGGATGCTAATGTTCTCACAGTGACAATGCTAACGAGCTAATGTTTATCAGGTATGTTTACTTTATTCACTTAGTCTTAGTTTAGCCGCTTAGCATACGAACATTTGTTAACTGGCAGCTGAAGCAGATGGAAATGTTTTGCAACCAAAATGATGGAAAGTCAGAGATTCATTAAAGTTATTTTTTATAACTTTGATTATGGACGGAGCCCGAGAGCGACACCGCTGATCCTGGAGCAATGATGCTAACAGGGCTGAAAAACGTGGAAGTGAATTTAAGACATGTGGAGCACCAGTTCACACATGAAACATAAAACCAGTAACAGATTTTTATTTTAGTTTTTTTGTTTAAAGATGAATTGAGTCCAGGTGTTTCCTGAAAATTAAAATAGTTTAAATGCATTACATCAAAATTAAAATGTACCGCACAATAAAGAAACAGTTTGTGTTGTTACAGTTAAGACTGAGCCAGCATTCATGCAGCCAGCACACACACACACACACACACACACACACACACACACACACTGATGGAAATGTTGTTTGACAGTCTCGGTGATGGAGGGAGCAGAGGAGAAGCGCTCTCTCTCTCATGTGGACTCTCTGCAGCAGCTTGTTGTTCAACACTGGAACAGGAAAATGTCTGAGGTAAGTGTGTGTGTGTGTGTGTGTACAGTTGTGGGGAGCAATGAATATTTGGGATGTAACAAACGCTCAGTACAACACAAACAGGAATGAATGTATGGAGAATATTTTCAGTGTCACAATATTAATTCACATGCTAAAAAAAACAACAAAAGGCCATGAAGAGACTCGTCAGATCCAAAAATGGGATGAAAATGTCAGAATGACAGAAGGAAAGTGTGGACCGCTGTGATGACAGGACCATCAGCAGCAGAACTTACAGACCATGTGACTCTGGAGACTTAAATAGGCTGTGGACAAACAAACAGCTTCTGGCCAATCAGGAGACAGCTGGTGAAAGACAGAAGGTGTCTCCAATGAACCTGTTAACAAGTCAGGTAATCAGAGGAGTCCTTCAACAAATATACTGACAACACATGGTCATGTCAACACACAACTTCAACACTCAGCCTGTTCATTAGCAGTCAATCCTGCCTACGCCATTTATATCAACAAATAACACAGCAGCTTAAAATCTGTCAATGATCACACCTTCATCATTAACCTGTGTTCATATAACTTGTTTTTTTTTTGTTTTTGTCTGTGGTTTTTTGTTCACGTGTGACCACCTGAACATGACTTACATTTTTTATTTCTGTCCAGTGTGTGTGTGTGCGTGTGTGTGCGTGTGTGTGTCTGTGTGAGTGTGTGTGCGTGTGTATCTGTGTCTGTGTGTGTGTGTCACTGAAGCGAGGCTAACATGACCTCTCTCTCTCTCCTCCAGTCTCCTGATACTCGCTCGGCCCCGCCGCAGCATAAATCATTCACTTGAATCCCACAGCGGCAAAAACAAACGTGAGTGTAGATGAGCTGACACGACATGTAACCAGAAGACAGAGGAGAGAAGACGATGATCAACATGAGTGTTGGTGCTAATGCTCGGTGTGAAGCTTCTGAATGGAGTTTAAAAGGAATCACTTTGTTTCGACCTCTTGATATAAAACAGACCAAACTCTATTCACTGCTGAAGGCCACGAAATGCTGTCGTTAGCTCTGGATCACTTTGATGATCAGTTGTGCTCTAAAATCCTTTCCGCGCCTCGTGCTCTTGAACACAGCACTGATTACTGATTCCTGCTCAGACCATTTTTCCTTTTGCTGTGAACAAACCACAAAAGCATGGAGGGAAATATGGACGCAAGCAGTGAACACAGTTCACAAACAGCTGCTCATTTGCACATCCAGCTGTTACAGATCAACATGATCCTTCACCTGGAGTGGTCACTGAGTCCACCTGACGACTCTCAGTCCAGTGTCCCCCCCTCTTTTAGCTCTGTGTTTGGTCTCCACCGGCTCCTGAGGGAAATATCAGGCTCTTTAGCAGCTAAATGCTGCACCATGCTGCTGTTTGCTGCTGAAACTCACTGAAAAGCTCAGTGAAGCTGCAGATTCAGCTGATGATTCTCATGCTCATTTATGTGGCCTTAACATACTTGAAGCGCGTGCTAAAAATGTTCAGTCAGGTGAAGTACAAACTCTTTTCAGCCTCATATCACAACTTAAGCAGCTGATAAAACCGTCAGAGTCCTGCTCCTTGATTCTGAGTGGTTAATCAGTCAGTCCAGAGGATGTTAATTAAAATCTGAGTATGCGAACAGTGACAGGATCAGCTGCGTTCACCTCTCAAACCGCTGCAGCGTTGTTCACACAGCTGCTGATTCTCTGTCAAATTCATCACTAAGTGCCTTTTTGTCACCAGTGAAATGATTACACTGCGAACACCGTAACTCTTTCTCCATAATTCATATTTCACACTGCTAAATGACTCACATTTCAACACTGTTTGACACCTGAAACGCTCCCGACAATGACAAAAATTTTACACCTCAAACTAAAGTCCCACAATGCCGCCGTTCCTCCCTGATAATGATTAATTGTCGGGTCTTAAACTTCATCGTTCGGGGGAGCTGCAGGTGCTAACAGCCGGAGCTAATTGGGGTGCAGAGCCAATTAGACTGACGGCATTAAAGGTGATGAGGCTCATAAACCTGGCAGTCCTGCAGAGACACAGTTTGAGCCGCTCATCTGCAAATACATGAAGAGATGTAAAGGGATGGAGACACAGAGGAGGCTAACATCCTGAGAACAGACAGGTTCATATCTGTCAGGTGTTCGCATGGAGGCATGGCACGTTCGTCAGTTCATTTCCCCCTGTTTGTTTTCTAACCTTTCACCAGCATCATCCTGCTTCACATTCTGCAGCTCCACACAGGAGCTGACCAGTTATCCAGTCTACCCAGTTTCCTCTCAGACCGTGGAACCTGCAGACCCAGTTCTCGGGCCGACGCAGTTCTTCTTCACTGAGGAACACAACTTCAAAGCAACTGAAAATCAATGTTGAAAGTTCATACTTGAACTTGGAAGCAACAGTTGACAGAACGATCTCCCCATGATTTTCTGGAGCTTCTGATCATATCATACACATCCTTTGCCTACTTGTCATGGAACTGAAGATTTCTCTGAGGATTTTAGGGATTTTTAACCCACATTAGCTTAAATGTTGAGATTTAAATTTAAATATGATTGTAGATGCGATCGAAAGCTCTGGAACAGCTACTCAATGGACCTTGTGGTGAGGAAGTGAAAATCCTCTTGGTTGGGTCACAAGAGCCCAGAGGCCAAGCTCATCTTTTAAATAAGAACAAAACAACTGAAAATGTTGGTGTAAACATGTTCACGCGTGTGAACATGTTTACCTACATGTGAAATGTGAGACATGACATTTCAGACACGTGGGTAAAATCACAGTGTAAATGATTTTATGTCATGTTATCAATAACTTTCCAGAAACACAGAGACGCTCTGAGGTGCTACGGTTTGTGACATACGCTGACGTATGTTGTGGGATGTATGTTTCGCCACAGGTCTGTTCCCACAGGCGTTAATGAGCCTCAGTGCTCACACACTGTTGTCTTGTTGTTGTTTACTGCGGCTGACTCGCCCGTACTCCTCGTTCTGCCTCGGCTCCGTTCTTTCACTCTTTCCTTTCTCGTTCTTTTCGCTGCACAGGTGTCGTTCACGATCCAACGGACATTTTGGAAAACTGTGAATCTGCCTCTCCTGATGTCGTCGTCTTCTTCTTTCCTGCAACAAGCATCACACCTTTTGTCTTCTGAGCGTGCTCCATGACACCTTGATGTCATCCCCGACCCTCCAATCACAGACCTCACCCCCCCCTCCTCACCCTGACCCCTCTCTCTCTCTCTCACCCTGGGCAGTTGCTAAGCGACGGAGCCCTTGTATAATTCATTTACCCGCTGCATGCAAATATGTGGACAATTAACCACTTCTGTTTGCATAATAGATTTGGGAAGGAGGAGGAGGAGGGAGGGGGTGGGGGATGGGGGGGTATTTAACTCCCGGTTCATCTCATCCTGCCTGATGACACAAAGCAAACGAGGGGAGAGAGAGAGAGAGAGAGAGAGAGAGAGAGAGAGAGAAAGTACCAACCAAATGATTTCCACTCCCTCTCATCGCAATCATTGCAGCCTCAATACCTTCATTCTTTCTCTGTATTCGTTCACTCGTCATAGAGAGAAGAGAGGAGGAGCAGGGCTGCAAATTACCCCGATGGCAACACACACACACACACACATACACATACACATACACACACACACGAAAAGTACAAAACACGCACACACATACATGTGCATGCATGCAGAAACGTTGTAATTACTACCCTGCACAGCGCTCAGCCTCCGCTCAGCAGCCATTGATGTGCAGATGAAGATGGCCGCCGCATGTTTTTGCGCTGAAAGAAAACCATGTTTTGGTTGGGCTCTGTCAACCGAACAGCTGGATTGCCATTTTTCACTCAAATTAGATTTCGGCTGAAGCACCGGCGCTGGGGGAAATTAAACTGCACAACAAGAAGCAGAAGGAGAGAGCAGCCACTTTCTCTCTTTCTGTCTTTTCATGCTCTCCCTAATTTGGTACAAAAGAGGGTTCAGAGCAGGGCACAGCAGCAAGTCAAGCTGCATCCATCCATCCATCTATCTATCCTTCTATCTATTCATCCGTCTGTCTATCCATCTCTGTTTTTCATTTGAGGGTCGAGTTTTTATAGTCACAGAGACGTTTTGGGAAATTTTTCTGTTAAAATTCTGTCTGATAAAAACAGGAACAACCGAATCTGTGCCTGTCAAACAGTCTGCAGGAACCTTTCACAATAAAATGATACCAGCTGCTTTATTTCTTCTTAAAAAGATTGAGAAAAAATCAGACTTTACTCCTCAGCGTTCGCTGGGCCCTGTGGGTCAAAATGTTTGTAGTCAAGGTTTAAGCTGTAAAATCTTTTGTACTCAGATTTATCAAATGCTGTACATGTAAAATGACTTACAGTTAGTAAATAAAAGCAGCTGCAGAAATCATACCTGCTTCTTGTGAACGTACTGTTGTACTGAATGTACTCATTTCTACAAACACCACATCCATCCCATCACATCTCAGGCCTCTATCCTCAAGAATCAAGTTCAGACTTTCAAGTTCAGAAGAATCAAGTGTTTTCACTCCAAAACAGAGGAAGACATGATGATTATGATGATTTGTACTTAAAGGTGTGGAGGTTATGGTGTGGTGGAGGTGGGTGGAGCTTATCCAGCTTCCAGGCAGGGTTAGGGTTAGTTTCCCCAACCTGAACCATACATGTGCAGAGAGCTGGACAACAGCTGGACACTGACGCTCACTCATCAAGATCAGAAATGAATACATTCCTCAGTATGTTCTCGAAAGAGCCACGTCTGGAACATGAATCGCTGGATCCTGTTTGTGATGCCACATTACAACAGTTTCATACTGACTGGACAAAAAGGGGTGGAGACTCTGATCTGGACTCCAGTGACGCTTCAGGTTCAACATCTGATGGAGACACTGGAACCAGAAGAGGCTTCAGTGTGACGATCACATGTTAAACTAACACAGAGAAAGAGAGGGAGTGTCCGAATACTTCTGGCCATATAGTTTGCATTGATGTAAATCCGACATCTGATGATCTTTCTTTCTTTCTTTCTTTCTCTTTCTTTCTGTCTGAATTGAATTGTCAACCTGTTAACTTCATGTGTCCGTTCAACGCGTGTTTCCTCCTCTGTCCGTGATGTCCACATGTGGATCTGAACATGTTAACTGTCATAGGGAGCGACCCTGGGGCTGCAGGGTAATAACAGACTGTCGATGGAGTGGTGGGAGGGGCGGTGAGCGGTTGTCACAGACTCAAGCGGCGGCTTGACAGTTTCTTAATAAAGTGGCGAGAGAGGAAAGGTCAGAGTTCACAGAGGGAGGTGAAGAAGAAACCTCCTACAGACGGTGACTGTAGAACATAAACCATCTGATCGCTCTGTCCTTAAACAACAAACATCACATTTAACTTCTGAAACAGCCTCAGCTCAGTTTGTGATGGAATTTAAATCTATAATCGCATTGATTTTTGGATTCAGAGACGTGTTTTCACCTTTGGTGACGTCGACCTTTTTAGACGACGAATCTCCACCAACACATGGACGCATGGAGACATGATCAGTGATCAGCATCATATACAGTACGTCTGCTGTGTGCTCACTGATGGATTTTTCCCAGGTAGAGACATAATAGACCAATCAGAGCTTTGTTCCTTGAATTAATTATCGGGTTGTCATCTTCCTACGTAGCTTGCGAGCTGCTTCGCTACGTCCATGAAAGCAGGACGAGATGTTTGCAGGTGTTAAATCTTCGATCAGTGTGTTGACTGACAAGCTGACAAAGATGCTGTTTGTTGAAGGAGCTTAAGTTCTAACTGGAGTTTTTCAGGGCTGTGAACACCACGTAGCCAGAGACGGGAGCGTCGCTGCACACGTCTTCGAGGAAGTTTACTTACTCTTCTGTCTCAGTTTTGTCGTGTTGTCTCAGGGTTGTTGTGTTGGTGTTCTAAACATTCAGTCAGTGATCCACATACAAACCAAAGAGCGCTTCATTAACTGACTGACAGTTATTTTAATTGAAGGATTAACACTAGACAACAGCTGAATGTGAGTCTTTATATTTCCCGATGCTGTAACGCCTGTATGGAAACAGTCTTTTTTATCTTCCTGTCTTTTTACCACTTTGCTTTTCCAACCTGATTTTCCCACAGTGATCTTTAAAGTTTCGTCTCCTCAGTCTCAGGTGGACATACAAGGTTTCTTTGTGATCCGTGAAGCCTCCAGAAGTCTGTGACACTGAGGCAGGCAATTTGTCTCCAGTCTGATGAAGCTATTATTAATGTTGTCAAGCTTCACTGCTCTGCGATGCACAATATATTAGTCACATTACTGAAGAGTTTCCCTCTGGTATTCACTGACCTGTCTCTCACACACACACACACACACACACACACACACACACACACACACACACACACACATCCCTCAGTGACAGCAGATATAATCATAGGTATGACACAGTGCCGATGCCTTTAATCAGAGCTGTAAAAGAAACGGAGACAAAGTTCCTTTTTTCCATAAATGATAGTCGGAAACTTGCCCTCCGCCCTCTCCGAGAACCACCAGTTCAATTCCCACCTAACATGACACCTTTGACTATATGGAATAAGGTACATAATCATATGGATGGCACGCACAGTGGCAGGTGGAAACCACACATCTGCAACAAAAGCTTTTCAGTACGGAGAAAAGAAGGCTGTGTATTTTCAGAAAACATGCACCAAGATTTAAACAGCTTCCAGACCCTTTAAATTAAGAAAGTCACCTTAAAATCTTAACAAATGCAAAGATGTTTACTTTGCAGATAAGCGTTAAAATGCAGAAACGTGTTCTTTCTGTCCCGATGGCAGATCAGTAAGAGTGACGGAGGCTGACAGGGCTGCTAATGTTGTCAAGCTTCAGCGTTAATGTGGAGACAGGATACGGATGCTCAGGGGAAACAGCTTCTCCTTCAACAAACACGTCGTCTCCCCGGTGACGTTAAACCCTGACACCAACATATAGACGACATCAGGATTCACATTGTGGAGTCTGGTAAAGAACATTCCCACATGGACAGGAGTTAAATGAATCTGCGGAGCAGATGAGAGTCAAACCCCTGAGAGTCCTGACTCTTTCAATCGTACAGAAACATTTTAAATGAAACATTATGTCACCACTTCACTTCAAGTAGTTTTACTACCATAAAACAGCTGACAATGATCCAAGAGTTAGTTTAGTCCAGCCACTTGTTTATTTCCATGAAGTCTGAGGACGTTTGAGGCAGATTTAAAAATAAACAGTCAAAACTGATGCATCAGACACAAAGATGTCCTGACCTTCAGTCAGTGAGAAGAGTCTGAGCTAAACTGAGAAAATCTTTGATCATTAGACGTTTTCCTCAGACTCGAGAAAGAGTGTCACTTTAAAGATCTTCGCACTGTACACACTGTACACATGACTTTGTGTTGTGCTCTAACTCAGCACAGATTCCCCGAAAATCAGCGAAAACTGATGTGTCTCCCTCCTCTCCTGCTGAGTCACAGCTCAGACGATGGAAATCTGTGGAAGGTTCCAGTCTCCTCATGTTTTCCCCTCTTCGTGCTTCATGTACGTCAGCGTTTGTTCACTCAGTTTGTTTCACCATACGTTTTATCCACACACCAACTTTTACACCTCAGACGACAGGAAACGTGACTGAGGTGAAACTTTTTTTCATTTTCCGCTCAGATTCTTATAAAAATTGCAAATGTGCATAAAAACGGGTCGATGGAAATTCATATTCTTAAAAAGTAATTTGTTGGATCAGTTCCTTCATCCTTGTATGATGTAACCGAGTGCTCCATGGGAAATGCTGTCACTCTGAAAAGACTCGGTGCATCCACAGCTCTCCTCCTGATGAAAGCTCAGAGTTTTCGTTTCTCCTTCTACCGACATTTTCACATGTTCTTGAACTGATTTCAGGAGCTTCATCTGTTGACAGAGGGTCAGACTCAGTGAGCAGCTGCTGAACGTCAGGCTGATGTTAAACTTCTGCCTGCTGGTTTTACAGACACGTTTCTGCCACCTCTGTCTCAGTTATGTATATTTTTGATTTGATTTGTGCGGCGGATGCTGCTGGATGATTTTGTTTTCCACATCATTTCCTGCCCTTCCTGTTTTCTTCACTCTGAGCCTCCACACTCTCACTCTGGTTAAACAGAGGACTAAACAAAACACACACAGTGCTGTGTGTGTGTGTGTGTGTGTGTCAGGGTGCAGAAGCAGCAGCAGCCTGTAGATGGCAGCAGAGAACAGTGAATGAACCACAGACTGAGCCTCGCTCAGAAAACCCTGCAGAGCGACAACTGTTTATATTTACACCGTTTATTCAGGAAACAGACTCTTTATGGATTCGAATGATATTTCTCATCTGAATATTTCCAGTTAAATTGACATTAACTACAATATTAAAAGTATCTATAAAACATACGTAATGTGAAATCAATAATTTACATTCTACTGTTTACATTTCATCTCAAAATATTTACGATATATTTTTGGACTTATTTATCTTTTTAGTACAATATGTGAAAACAACAGCACCGAGGTGCAGCCAGTTAAAAACCCTGTGCAGAGCAATAATTTGATATATTCAATGACTGAATCATGTTATTAAAAATAATGTTAGTGAAGAAATATAAATATCTGAAAATGTAAAAGGTTAAATATTCCTTTATATAGTATTTTACTTTGCAGCCTTATAACAGGTAATATTTTTATTAATGGTCATTTTTTTCAACAGTTTTCTCAAAAAATAAAAAATACAAAATACTACAGCTCAAGAATACACATTAGTATTTTCTTATATTTATATTTTCCAAACACGTTTACATGTTAAAATATAAAATATATAAATGTTAAACTTTATATTTAAACATCGTGTCTCTTATTGTTTTTTGTGTTTTTTTGCGTTTTTTGCTTGTAGAAATAAGAAAAAATAATCATCTTTGACTTGGACATATTTTTATAATATATAGGCAAATCCATGTTTGTGTATCTATTTTATTTTGGATTTGTGTTATTTCAGGGTTAAGAGTATTTAACAAATTAATTATTGGTTTTGCAGGAATACACATACAACATCTCTTCCTTACTGAAGGAGAAAATGTGTGTTGTATTGTGTCTGGTTTAGGAGACAGACGGCAATATGGTGGTTGAGATAGAGAGACAGAGGAGGGAAGTTGTGTGTTGTATTGTTCCCTCTGTTTCGTCCTCCTCCATCATTTATTTTGTGTGTTTACAGTCAGTCGGAGTAAACATCGCCGCTGTTTGTTCCCTTTACTTTTACAACAAACAGAACGAAGCCTGCAGGCTGCTGCTGCTGCTGTCACTGTGTTTGTAGTTCAGACATCCAATTATTACACAGCACCAACCTTCATCCAATTATTACCCAACACACACACACACACGCACACACACACTCTATTATCATCTCTCTTTATGTGACGGCACTGAACAACAAGAATTATACACCTTAATTAACCAGCCAACATGTCAGTGTATTTATAATAACTACTGACAGAGAGAGAGAGATTCAACAACTCCAACACACACACACACACACACACACACACACACACACACACACACTGCAAAACACACAGTCAAATGCACTGTAAAAACACAGTAAGTCAAACTGCTTTGAACAAAAACACTTTGAAAATGTTCATTAAACTTTTTCCAAAAACAAACTGTAAAACACAAATGAAAACATTAACAGTTTAATCTGTAAAATCTGTAGGATGCTAATGTTCCTCCGAGTTCCAGACCTGCGAAGTGCTGAGATGTGAACCAATCACAGCTTAGCAAACAGGATAAATAAAGAGGATGCCATCATGATAACATCCCTGAAAAACAGGGACAGAAAAATGGGAACACGACGGGTACAGCTGCACAGGTTGTTGTAAGTCAACATGTTTCATCAAACACAGACCAATGTGGGCTTATAAGACACAGCTTAGCTCGCAGGGCTAACACGCTTATTAACTGTTGCATATGCATTGATTCAGAGTTTCAGTCCTCGCTCTGATATTCAGCCTCCTCTTAGCTCTGCTTTGGTCTCCACCAACTCCTGAGAAAAGATCTGGCTCTTCAGCTGCTAATGTTTCACATTAGCATTATTTCCATGTTGCGTGAAATGGGGAACGCACAGGAGAGAAAAAAGTCAAGCAGCTGGCAGAAATTGTGCTGGGTTGTTTCTCTTCTATCAGCTTCAGATTCAACAGCCTGTTTTCTCACAGGGTTTTTTTTTCTCCGGTGTTTCTAAAAAGCAGAGATGCCGTCCTGAGTTTTCACGTCCATATTGTCCAGAAAGCTGCACATGTTGTGGCAGTGGACAATAAAACTGAAACACCCACGATGCTTGCAGAAAGATGCCTGTTTTGTTTTGGCTCATGTGAATAGCTGCTCAGATCTGTTGTTTGCTTCATCGTCAGTCTCATCACACGCAGTGTAAACCCCAAAAAGCTGCCCACGGTAAAACGGAAACCCTAAAAACCAAAACACACACTCACACCCTCATTAGACACCATAAAACACCACAGTTACACACGCTCTGCGACCACAGTCTAAACATGAGCACGCACTGCTGTTGTCACGGCAACAAGGGAAGTACACGCACACACTGTTAGCAAAGCTGAGAGGACGAGTGTGTGTCTGCGTACAGAGGTCAGGGAATATTAGAGTGGGTTTTGACAGTTTAGCTAACACACACTCATTCACACACACTGAATGTTAGTGAGTCATAGCTTCATGTATGTGCCAATTAAGAAAATACTACACATATGTAAATAAATGTGTAGTTTGCATAAATAAACAGAAGGAATCACCAACAACTGAACAAACACTGACGCACTTGGTTTTATAAGATTCATGGTTTGTTTGAATGACATTTCGTGATGCAAACATCTGGATGTAAAAGTGTCTCATGTTGTGTCAGAGAAGGAAATTCAGCACAGAGAGGACGCATTCAAACACTTAAACCAAGAGAAGGTCAGCTGGAAATGAAGAGGCACGGCAAAAAGCACAGTCACAGCATAAACAACAACACACAAATAACACAAATCAGCTACAACTACTACAACATGACTTCAGAGTGTGGTCAGGCAAGTCTTCATGACGACGCTTAAGAGGCTAAAGAAAAGAGGCGGGTCTTTAGATGGAGCCAAAAACCAAAATATTCATAAGCTGCATCTTTGTGTTTGACTTAGTGACCAGGTCCCAGTTTGTGCTGCTTAATATCAGCAGTTCATTCTTTAAAGTGTGGCATCCATCAAGGCTCAACACTGGGCCCAGCGCTTGTCTCTAAACACTTGGCAGTGTTCACTCTACGCAGATGACAAGCAACTCTACATTATCATCGAGCCACAGAATCAGTCGCTCATTGTCCCTTTTCCATCAACTTTTCTGGCAACCCAGGAACCTTTTAAGGAACCCAGTCAATCCAGGATCTAACTTTTGTTTTGGTCTGACATTTCATTTATACTATGAAAGCCCTGTAACAAAGAGAGAGGTCAAGTTAACTTTATTTAACTGTGTTAATGTGGAAACTAACTGAAGCTGGAAAATAACCGAAAAACATGACTGTTTTGGAGCAAAGGTTTCACATTTCTGACGATTTTATTGCAGGCATTTCTGTCTCAGTTGGTCTCCCTTTAACATCTGTTTAAACATCAGACTCACAGTAATGAACTTCTGATATGTTGAAGCAACTGTACATCCTCTATGCCTGATGTGACTATTCCAACACATCCAGATCACATCAAGTCATTTTATTTGCCTCGGTTTATGAAAAAATGTCATTACAGAGTCAGATTAAAGACTTTTACCTGTACACGTGTGTTTTTATGAATGTTTGCAGGAAGATGTCTTTTTATTTATTTATTTTTTTCAGTTCTGAGAATATTCAAATTAATTTTCTTGTTGTTGTAGCAACCGGAGTAAAAATAGGATTAGGTAATTATTTTATGCCTTATTTTTTTTAAACCACTCTGATATTTAACAGTGACAGGTCACGTTTCAATTAAAAACAGACGGGATTTAATTGAAGGGCAAATTAAACTTTAAATCAACAACTACATGAGTGATACCTAATACTTCGCTGCTGAAGTCGACTCAGGGTTCGACGGTGCTTGTTAATCGGCTCAGTAATAAGCACAGTTCTGCTGTGATGGTATACGGAGGTGGATAATGAACGTTTTAATGGACTAATTCACATAATCTAGAAATAAAAATGGGAAACATGTTTCTATAACATTTCACTGTCTGTGTTCAGTTGCTGTCACCTATGGACTTTGGCCTCTTTAGTAGTGTTGCTACTGTAAAAAGAAAACTATACAGATCCACACTCAGTGACAAGATGGAGTTCATCCTCCAGGGACCAGGAACAGCAAAAGCAAATGACAAGTTTGCTTTTCTTGAGCACAAACCTGAATGTTTTAGTTTATTTTAGATAGATAGATAGATAGATAGATGATTTCGTACCTGCTCATGCATGAAAACTAAACCTTGTCTTAATAAAAGTCTTCTGCCTCCCTCATCCTCCCACTGCCTCAGGTGACTCCCAGCCCATCTGTCTGCTCTCCACAGGGAGATGGAGGGGGGAGGAAGGGGGGAGGAGGATGGAGGTAAATTAACAAGTTGCCACATGTTTCCAGACTGTGAGGTGAAAGTGGCTCTGCTGCTTTTAATTACACCTGGACGTCACTCCTTAAATATCAATGTAACCAATGGAGGGGGGGGGGGGGGGGGGTAGGGTAGGTACAGAACTTTGTAAAGCTGCAACTGATCATTATTTACTTTAATCAACTGATTATGATGTTTCCAGCAAGTTCTTCAACCTAAAGGAACATTTAGGTCACTTGTGCTCGAACCATGAGACGACTCACAGGAGACTCATTGGATTAAACAATAAAACAGGACTATGGGTCGTAATCAGTCCGATTCTTAGTTTACTGTGAAAACAAAGAAAAAGTGATGACTCAGCCAAAGTTGTCTGCAATTAGTTTTCAACAAACTGATTAATCGTTTCAGGATGACTTTATCTGGTTGGTCACAATTCTTTTAAGAATGTAAAAACGTTCAAACGTCAGAGTTGGTAGAAAAGGGCCTCAAGTGTAATAAAGATTAGAGACACTGCAGAAAACGTGCAGGTCAGAAAACATGAGCGAAACCCAGGTTTGAGAAACTCTGGTTTCCTTGGTAACGTAGACCTGTTGTCTGTCACAAAGAAACCCTCTCTTTCTTCAGTTTTCAGTTCAGTGTTGTCATACAGCTCCTTCCACAATCAACATTGTCTCAAAGAGCTTTACAGAGACCCAGAGTCTGACCCCAGATCAGCGCTGATGTTGTTTATGTGATTATCAGTAAAGAACTTTGGAACTTTTGCTTTAAAGATCTATAAAGTTTATTTTCCATCTGCTTATAATCTCCTGTTGTTTTCATTTCCATCGCTCTGATGTTACTCGACTCCTCACTCTCCTTCCACTTCTCTTTTCTTTCCTTCTCTTTTTCACTCTCTCTGTAATAATTGGTCTCAGTGTGTTTTTCTGGTCGTATGCTACATTAATTATCACAGCAATCAGACCAGGGACAATATGGCTTTATTTGTTCCTGCGGGAGGGCGCTGTGTGTGTGTACATGTGTGTGTGTGTGTGTGTGTGTAGACAGTTGATATTCACATGCATGTTAGATACAGCTGAGCACTTTTATGGCTCATTATAAGCTCTAACGAGACTTCAGTAGCTGTATGTGTGGCGCCTGCTGGGAGCTGCTGTGAACACCTTTCCTCACAGGGCAACTGAAAAAAACACACTGAAAACACAAAACAACACACAACGGTAAAGAAAACAATTACAGTGAGTCAGTGTGTGTACTCGCTGGGTGTCAGAAGTCTGCAAACAGTTTTCAAATTTTCTTTTGTTTTCTCTCTGTGATGCTTCAAACTCCTGAACATCTCAGCAAATATGTTTATATCAACATTAACAGGCGCAGTGTGTGGCTGCTATGGTGGAATGTAACCTGTTTATTCATATACAGGCCACACCTGACAGTACACCTGCTTGTGATGTCACACACAGGTTCCTGCATGTGATTTTCTGAAGCCTGAGGTTTGGATTCACCACTTGCTGCGTTCATTTTCTAATGTGATGATCGAACACAGAGCCTGCGGGAGCTGTGGCCAATAAACACAAAGGCCTACACCGTGGCCAAAAGTATAAGGACTAAAAACTAAAAACTGAAAACTAACAAACTAAACCAAAAGACCAAAACAGGCGAGGCAGCAGAGGCGCAGTAAAAGAACAAAGGAACAAAGTGCAAGACCTGACTATGAGCTAAGACGTGAGATATAACGCTGGTTCACTGGACGAGAGACAAGACGAACTGGCACAGAACAAAGGGAGACGCAGACAATATATAGACACCAGGTAATGGGAAACAGGTGGAAACAATCAGGGCGGGGCAAACAATCAGACTGGCGGGAAACATGAAGGAAGGGCAGCAACCTGAAACAAGAGGAGATAAGATTCAAAATAAAAGCGGAAACCACAAGACAACGTAGACACAAGACAAAAACATAACTTAACATTACTTACGGACTATGACACTCACAGCTTTATTCTCTTTACTCCCACTTTAAATAAATTCCTGAACTTCTGGGTAAATTAGTTAATATGACTTTCTATGAATTTCTTTTGTTTCTGACTTTGTCTTCACACAACAAAACCAGTGCTTTGTGTTTGTGTTAGTGTGAGAGAGAAGGAGGAAAGTGAGGGAGGCGGACAGTCAGTGAGACCTGTGTCCACTGTGTTTTAACGCAGCTGAATTCAACACGTCGTTTCACTCGTTTCCATCTCTTTCTGTTTCTGTGCTGACCAGCTGTCAGCACCGAGCTCCTGAGCGGCAGATGAAATCATTATTTTGTGATCGCAGCGTTGTCGGACACAATCAGCTTAAATCCAGCGGCTGTGCTGTGAGAGCAGCTGCACTGACTTTTAAAATGAGACGACAGAGAAGTTCCAAAGCGACTGAAGGCTGTCGTCTTCGCGTCCAGCGGAAAGCTTCTGTCACAACGTCTTAACAAGCTCATGAGTTTTCATGATTGTAAAATAACCCTGTATGATAAATGTAGCTGCTGAAAATCAGACCCCAGAAGCCAACGAAACACCAGGCTGTGGGCTGAAATAAATTCTTAGTCGAGGTTTGGACCTTTGTCCTCGCGGTTATAAGTTCTATGACTCTCTCTTTGACCTTTGGTTGACACATCCATCCTCCCTGACCTCTGACCTCTGTGAACTTTGAGCCTCTTTGCTCCAGAGAGACAAAAATCACACGCGTGCGTGCGTGTGGTCACACGAATGTTGTCCCTGCAGTTGATGTTGGACATTTACCACTGATGTCTTTATTTATTTTTTGTCTTGGAAGGACAGTGTCTAAAGAGAGTAGATGGATAGATGGATGGATAGATACTCATGCTGTACAAACACATTTCATGCACACATACACACACAGTCTTACTCTCTCTCTCACACACACACACACACACACACACACACACACACACGCACACACACTCCAACACCTGTGCTAATGAAGCTGAGCTACACTGTCCTTGAATCTGTCAATCAAGTGCTTACTAATGGCTCTTTATACTCCACACACACACACAGAGTCAGGAGAGGATACACAATGCACACACACAAGACACGTGCAAACACTCAATAACACACACACACACACACACAAACACACACACTCTCACAGCTGTACCTTCCTATTGAGAGGAGGGTTTCGTTGAAAAAGCTGTAATCTGCCCACACAGACTCTCAACCAGCAGGATAATAAGAGAGAGAGAGAGAGAGAGAGAGAGAGAGAGAGAGAGAGAGAGAGAGAGAGAGAGAGAGGTAAAGACAAAGGGGTTCAACATGAAATGAAAAGATGTAGATAAATAAATAAATAATAAAGATGAGGAGAGAGATGGAGGCAGATTCTGTAAATGAACTGGGAACAGCTTTAAAGGTATTAGCCTGTGAAAAACACTTTTCTCTGAGAATAAACTCAGCGTCTGGATTTTTGACTGTTGGATGACAAAACAAAAAGAGTTTGGATTTCTTCAGGATTTCTTAGAGGAAAATGACGTTGATCTGTTCTGACATCAATCAAATCATGTTGTAAACCTGAGGCTTTTGGGGCTCCTGGCAGTCTGTGGCCCCTCGGTACCGGCTGGTCATCCCGCCTTGGGTCTCTGCCAGGATGGTCCCGGTTTCATGCTTCCATGCACACCCACCCGCCCCTGGACACCCACCCGCCCCTGGCCTCCACCTCCTAAAACTTGTTCACCTCTGAGCTTTGGAGGTGTTGGTAGGTGTAGCTCTCACAGAAGCAAAAACCCCTCCCACTCTGTTTTTGAGTTTGTGCGTCTTTGTGTAAGAAACAGTGAGCGAGCGAGAGATAAAAATAACAGAGAGAGAGAGAGAGAGAGAGAGAGAGAGAGAGAGAGATAGAGATAGAGAGAGAGAGAGAGAGAGAGATGGGTTCTCACTGTGACGACAAACTCAACGACAGCTCTCTCTCTCTCTCTTCTGTGGTTCTGTGGGGGAAAGTGAGTGAGAGAGAGGAGGAGGGAGGGATGAGTGACGACCGTGCAAGTGTGTTGAAATACACACACACACACGCAAACTTACACACAGACAGAATGTGTACAAGCTGTTGGTGCGACAGTTTTGGTCGGACTGCTGGTGTGTTTTCGCACTTTTGCTCTGACACGAAAACATCACGAGAGATCCTGAAGCTTCCAGCCACCGTCTGTCCTCAGATCAGAGTCCAGCAGAAGAACCAGCACCTTCAGGAGAACCAGCACCTTCAGGAGAACAGAGTCATATCTCAGGTTCCCTGCGTGCTCTCTCACAGGTTTTCAGGGGTTTAGAAGAACATTGTTTGCTGATTCAAGAAAAACTCTTCTAATTATCTCTGAATGATGCAGAACTTGGCTGTAATAAAAACAGAAGGAGGGTTGGAAGATACTTCGGTTAATTACAGCTGGACAGTAACAACTTCTAATTTCATATATCCTGTTACGGCCCTGTGTTGGCCTTTCAGGGAGTTGTGTTGCGGCTGTTCTCTTTTGCTTTGTGTGTGCAGGTGATTGCTGGGCGGAGCTGAACTTGCACTCATGCAGCACACCTGAGTTGGCTAGATTGGAGAAGGCTTATAAGGGCCCAGCAGGCTTGCCTTGCTCTCTCTCCTCCTGGCCCTGCTAGACAGCAGTTGTGCTCTTTTGTTTGCTGCAGCCAAGACTGGGCATTTGTCCTGGACATGGCTGGCCTGCTAACTGTTGGTATTAACTACCTATTCTTCCTAAATAAAAATGGTCAATTTTTTAGATTGTGTGTGGCCTCCCCACTTTGTCACTTTTGTGAGCCAGTTGTGACAGTATCTTCAAACAGTGCTGCTGAAGCACGTTCTACACCGTCCACCTGATTTTATTACTGCAACAGAATCTGGAAACGAGAAAAAACGAGATTCACGAGCCCAACGCACGATCTGACCAACCAGAGCTGCAGCTGGAATTTCAAAATAAAAGTTGAATGAATCAGACACCGATTTGCTTTTCAGTTAGTCAGGAAAATGTTAATGGCAGTTTCCGATTGGTTGGCAGGCAGCAGGTGTTTGTTTTAATCAAACAATCGAACACCTGAGTCTTGTTTTGGTGCTGAACAGCACAAACAGGCGGAGGCCTCATTCAAACACCCACGCTGGTCTCTTATTGGCTCTCCCTTTGCTCAATAGACTTTTTGAGTGGGTGTGATGGTGCGTTTAAGAGCACAGCAGCAGTGTCCTGACAAACAACAACAAGAAGGGTTTAATGAGAGAGACAGAGACAGAGAGAGAGACAAAGAGGGTGACACAGAGAGAGAGAGAGATTACATACGTGTCTACAGAACATCCAGCACATTCGTTTAGATTTAGGAAATGAAACTGGCCATGGTGCCTCCAGTGAATCTCAGTAAAGAGTGAGAGATAAAAAATATAAAAACAAACCACAAGAACAGAATAAAATAAGCAAAACATGCAAAGACTGAAATATGGACCACTTCATCGAACTGAATGAATTCTCAGCTCAGCTCTGAATGATGCTCACTTCTGTCTGTCCAGGAGCAGTAAGGCGACATCCTGGTCCGTCCTCAGTCCCTCTTCTCCTTTCAGGTCAGCGATGACAAGCACAGATGGGTAATCTGTGCTTGTCATCGCTGTTGATCGCCGTCTTTAGACGCTTCTCCTTCTTCTGAACCTGATCCTTTTTTACCTGGAGCATCAGAAACTTTTCTCCGGTGTTTCCTGGGTTTTCCGCCACAGGTTCTGCCACAGTCCTAACTGTCACCATGTTTGCTCTCCTCTTCAGCTCTGGAAAATGTGAAATACAAAGAGATTTACCTGCAGCTGATGGACACTCTCAGTCTCACAGTTCTGCCTTAATTATTATTTTTTGTGCGTGAAATAATTTGCATATCATTTGTTGTCTTACTTTTTATGGCATTTCAGATTATCACTCCAACATTTTAAACCCAAGCTGCTTTGGAAACGCTGAATACATAATTATGGTCATGGCAGTGAAGCACATTTCAATATGAAAAAACATATGACAAGGAGAGAGAGAGAGAGAGAGAGAGAGAGAGAGAGAGAGAGAGAGAGAGAGAGAGAGAGAGAGAGAGAGAGAGAGAGAGAGAGAGAGAGAGAGAGAGAGAGAGAGAGAGAGAGAGAGAGAGAGAGAGAGAGAGAGAGAGAGAGAGAGAGGAGAGAGAGAGAGAGAGAGAGAGAGAGAGAGAGAGAGAGAGAGAGAGAGAGAGAGAGAGACTGAGCGAGCAGTAGTAATTGGTGTGAGGCTGTTTGGGAGGCAGATGAGAGCAGAGTTAACGAGCTGAGCCTCCAGCACCAATTAAACAACAACCTGCAGACGTGGACTGAAGAGAGCTGCTGCAATTAAACACACACACGCACACACACACACACACACACACACACACACACACACACACACACACACACACACACACACACGCACACACACACACACACACTTTGAGGTGAGGTGTCAGGACGAGGAAGGTGTTTCTCAGATGTTCAGATGAGGGTTTTTTTCTGATTCTACTGTTTCTGACTGATCTGATCGAACCAGACCCAAAAAGATAAATGTAAGCTGTGAAAGTCTGACAGTCTGTTCAGCTGCTGCAGGATCGGGACGTTTTCAGTGCTTCACCCCATCAAAGTAAAAGTCACATGTTACGTGGTAAATGGTAAATGGACTGCATTTATAGAGCACTTTTCCAGTCCATCGACCACTCAGAGCACTTTACAATGAACGTCTCAGTCACCCATTCACACGCCGGTGGTGCAGGAGCAGTTTGGGTTCAACACTTTCTCAAACAGGAAGCAGGAACCTTTCGACCTCTACACGACCGCTCTACCTCATGAGCATCGCCGTGTTCTTTTCGTCTCTTTTCTTGTTGAATTGTTCTGTTTGGTTTTGATCACAAGTTACTTGTACAACAACAACTCTACACAAAAATCTACACATATGACACACATGAATAACAGTTGTTCACAAAGTAACACAGGTCTGCTCTCTGGTATGTTCTCAGCCGGTTTACCCAGAGTTTCCCTGAGTCGAGGTCTTTAATGCTTTTTAAATCCACACAGAATGTGATTCAGTACCTGGTACAGTCCTTCAGCCGCCGTCCATGTTTGTCTCACATGTATCTACATTTCAACAACGTTCTCTGATCTAATGCACCATCAAAATGTCTGTGAGTCCTATTCTCACACAAACGAGGAGCTGATGGGAGAAATAAAGCCATGATTTCACACCTCTGTGGTTAAAGTTTGATAAAGCTGAGGCACAGAAACAACTTGGTCAGGATCGTGGTAACAAACAGGAAACAACCGAAGGCCGTGTGTCGTTTTGGGGAATCTGTTGAATCGCTGATGCTGTCGTTCTTATCGGGGGCAGATGAAAAAAAAGACTTTTAAAATGGTGGAACTAGATATTAATTTAAAAAAAACTAAATCTGGGATTTGGCAGAATTTTATTTGGAGATAACGCTGCTCCTGGATTTTCATGCTCAGGTTGTAGTTTGCTGTCTGGGCCTCGGATGTTTCTCAGCACAGGTTTAATCTGACATTTTGTTTTATTACTACACTGTATTTCACCACGTGCTGTGAACACAGTCTACACACTGATGATCTGTCTGTCTGCTTCAGTGACTCTCCCTCTGACCTGAGGAGGATTGAAAGCTCTCTAATTATACTGCTGCCGTGCTACTCTGGATATGGGAGTGTGTGTGTGTGTGTGTGTGTGTGTGTGTGTGTGTGTGTGTGTGTGTGTGTGTGAAATGATAAGGGCCTGTGGGAAAGATAACAGTTATTATCGCTCTCTGTGGTCACTCCCCCTCCACACACACACACACACACACACACACACACACACACACACACACACACACACACACACACACACACACACACACACACACACACAGGTCAATTTACAGCTAGCAACTGTAGACTTGCTTGTGTCCCAGCGGGCTCTATTACTGTGTGTGTTGGGCCGTGGACTGATGGCCTACATACACACCAGCACACACACCAGCACACACACACACACACACATAAACAACATGGGCATTGTGGGCACAGAGATGGGTAATCAGCATGCAAACACAAAGACACTGGCAAGCAAGAAAACATGCAGCATCTCATGCAAACATGCTGTAATATGTGTACACAGTCTGACAAAGTGTGTGTGTGTGTGTGTGTGTGTGTGTGGGAGCAGAGGTGAGTAAACAATCATAAAACACTCATACACAAATACACAAAATTAAACACACATGTTAACCGGTAAAATAAAAGCGCACACACACGCTGTAAATGAGGCTGCTCTTTATTCACGGCAGCTTCCACATTACAAACATGTTTTCTCATCACGCCGCTCGGCATCATGGGATGTCGCTCAGCCTTACAGTTAACCTGCCCCCTCGCTGATTTGTTCAATCACTGGATGTTGATTTGAGTAAAAGCAGCGTCAGGTGAAGCTTTATTTTCAAAACAAGATGACAAGTCGAGAAAAAGTGAGGAGTGGTTCAGTGTTTAGGGAAAAAAACGGGCAGCGAGGTGAATCAGCTGCTCTGCACTCATCGTTTTCATTGTTAAAGCGCCCTGCCTGATGACTTTTTGTGTGAGCATTGTGTGTTTTTGCTAGCACCACTAGGAGTCGCTAAAGTCACACTTTTTCGAAACCTGCACAGACGAGGATATTTACACCAAAAGATTTGCAGAAATCTATTTTCTGTTTTCCGAACACACTAATGACAACGACACAGAGGGAACGGCAGAAATGAATCATGATTGGCAGGTGAACTTTGACCTGCTGGGGTCGGTTCACCGTGGAAACGCTCAGGTGTGCACTCACAGCTGCTGCTTTCAGAAGTGGGGGAACACAGGGACATAGAAATACAGAAATGTACATGTCCATGCAAGATCGCTTGGTTACCACGGTAACGCTTATGTACGTGACTGTTTCTACCTGCTTGAACTGGATCAGTTCAAACTGCACAGGTGTTTGTTGTTCATGTTTCCTTCATCAGTCATCATCATCATCACAGTCTTCATCGTCATCCTCATTAATATTAAGTATGGTAACGTGTGTGTGTGTGTGTGTGTGTGTGTGTGTGTGTGTGTGTTAATGGACAGTTGAAACTTGTTCCCATCTTGCTAATGATTGTAGCAAGATGGGAACAAGCCTGACACACACACACACACACACACACACACACACACACACACACACACACACACACACACACACACACACAGCCAATTAAAGTTGTTTGTCAGAGAGGGAAAATAATTAAAGATGCCTTGTCACTGCTGTTGATGTCGCTGTTTGTTTAGGGATGCTGGTGTGTGTGTGTGTGTGTGTCTGTCTGTGTGTCTGTGTGTGTGTGTGTGAGTGAGTGAGTGTGTGTGTGTGTGTTTTCATCATAAAATAAATAAACTGAATAAGCATCATTCAGCTTCTTTCTGACTGGATCTGCAGTTTCAGTGTCAGATGTTTAAGTCTTACACGTCATGATATTAGTTTTGTAACTCCCTTGTGTTTGCTGTGATCCTGACATTGTAATTGTATTTTTTACTGTATGCAGTTTTTGGCAAAGTGGCTCCATTAAAAGTTCCTGAATTTTCCAGCAGCAGCTCCTGTTTGCTGCAGATTCATTCGTTTACTTCTACAGTCGGACTGAGTGAATATTTAATGACAAAATGAGACGAAGACACGTGTGTGTCACATTTTACAATACTGCTGAGGCTGTTGACTAGAAACATGCTGATATGAAACACTTCAGTTCGTAACATAAATATATATATATAAAGGTAATAAACCTGTTTGCCTTCTCTCTCTCTCTCTCTTACACACACACACAAATTCATAAATCATGTGTTTGTGAATTGTTTTGATGGGAAACAAGTGTTGTTTTTCTCCAGATGATTATTTTACAACATGTTTTCCTCAAATGTTTGTCTGTAAACATGAAGTGTGCAGTGTGTGTGTGTGTGTGTTGCAGTGGGAGGTCTGTTTCTTAAGCGCAACACAATCACTCTAACATTCATAACAGGCTGATTAAAGCTTCACATCCAGTCGTCTGCTGCTGTTTGTTCTTTCTCGTTAAGTGAAATGTTAAATATTCATTATAGACAAAAAACATATCCACAGTCACAGCAGGTAAAGTATATCACATAAAAACATACAGTTTGTCTTTGTCTCATGTCACATAAGTTACATTTTATTTTGAAATACGACTCTTTCTCTACATCCTGTCGCCCGTTTGAGCCGCGGGCTTCGAGCATTAATTCGATATGAAATGTGTTTCGCTGTTTGTAAATTGCTAAATGATTCACAGCAGGTTGGATCGCAGTCTGCAGCACACACAGCAGGACCATCAGCAGAGTTATGTTTGTGGAGTAAAGCCTATATGAATCATACAGGATGTGAACATTTTCCACGCGTCTGAAGCCTCAGGCTTCACGTGCTGCCGCTCTGACAGCAGGATGCAGCACTGTTGTGTTAATATTTATGTGTTTACATTGTGTATGTGAAAGTTTAAGAGCTAATGTCAGGATTTTTTTTTTCAGACTTGTAGTTTGCTACAAGGAGTAGGGGTGAGCAGTTGAAGGCAAGCGGTCAAATCTGAAAAATCGGAATCCTTTCGAACGTCTTATCGAATCTTTGACACGACACTGACTCTGAGAGAATGTTATTGACAAACCATGAACTTTTGCCACATACCTGGTCTCTGCTCGGGGACATTGTTCACTTTGGAACATTTAAGATGGACCACCACATACGTGGTTCACAACAACGTCACAGCTTCGTGGGGTCAGGCTTAACAAGCCGGGTCCAAAATGGAACCCTGCCCTGCTCAGTATGCAGCCACGTCTCCATGATGCTGGTCCAGTGTTGTGGGGTTGTATTTGTTTGCCTGAACAACAAGTCCTGAAGTTTCTGGATTACAACAAACACAGTTTCGAACCCTAACCCAGGGGTGTGTGTGAACACACACACGCTCATCGTTGTGAACATCAGGGTAACAATGACGCCCTCTCCTCCATGCTAGCTGTATCCCCTGTGAGTTTTATGTAAATATTGAGGAGCGTCGACGCCTGCAGCCGCGCTGCGGTGCAGGAGCTGTCAGCTTTCATGTCTCATTTCCTTTGACATATGTTGATGAACGACAAGATGAAAGTGGTGCTGCAAAAGGTGACAAGTCTTGCAAGTGATTTTATCTTGTGATGAAACCTGTCAAGTTAGTTTGCAGCTCTGTAACGAGAGACGAGTAGCCTCTGTTCATCATTTAGTTTCTCTTTTATCTCAAGTGCAGCTTTAAGCCAGTTCTCCTCACAGGTGACAACCTGAGGTCACATCTACCTGTCAGAAATAAAGCTTTTATTCATGACAACACAGTGGTGATTCTGAACGAGGATGACCCAGATGAAGTGTTGTGAATAACTCGACTCAGACATAAGGTGCAAGTCATCTTTTCCTGCACTGAAAAGCAACGGTGGAAGAATCAGTAAAGTCTCACTGTGTCTCACTGGAAGTAAAAGTCCTGCATTTCAAATTTTACTTTCGTTAATGTGCAGAAGAAATATCAAAAGAAAACGTGCTCGTTATGAAGAATGGCCCCGTTCAGCGTCAGTTAGCTGTTTTGTATTCTTGGATAATTATTGATGCATTAACAGGTAAGGAGCATGTTGATGTTCAGGTGGAGATAATTCTTAATATCGTCTGTGCAGGAAGACGATCACTGTGGTCAGAGGACACTGTGACGAGTCTACAAAGACACAAACGGACCCCAGTGAGATGCAAAACAAACTCAAACAAACGCCGCCACAAAGAGACACAAAGCATGTGTCCATGGCAACCACGGTCCACAGGTGTGAGTCTGTAATAATAACAGAAACCTGATCATGAACAGTGAATAGATCGATGACAAATATCCAGAGGTGAATAAAGTTAAAGACGGTTCCAACATCTGGGCCTCACTGACAGCCCTTTCAAAATAAATGTCTTGAAGCTGACAGGTTTAGCCATCCTGTTTTTATTCACCAAACTCAGGGAACCAAACCGCGTCACAACAAAGAAGGACACTGATAACGTACAGTCACCAAACCTGGCCTGGTGCCGCCAAACACGGCATGACACACAAAAAATGTGTATTAAAACATTTTTTTCTCACTTCTCCACGGACTAATCCCGAACCTTCACCCAAACACAACCACATGAGATCACGTAGTAAGACAACTGCACACGAAACAGGATTCATCTTTCATAAAGAGCATTTTCCCAGATTGCACTGTTCACCCAGAGTATCTGTGTCCCGTCACCTTTTGCAGCGGCGGTTTGGAGACGTGATGCTGTGACCGACAGCACAGAGAGGCGACAGTCTCTGAGATGATTAAATAAAGACTGTTTGGTAATTTATTCCAAAGTGTTGCGGTGAAACATATGTCGTGAGAAAAATGCTGTTTCTCCTGAGGAGGCCTTTTGTTACAGACTCGTTAATATACTTTAAAAATAACAAGTGAGGACAAACGTGCGCATACAGATCAGATTCAGCTTCACCTGCATCTGCATGTCTGAGCTGAACAACTGTGACTGTTTATTCTGGGTTTTATCATTTTGGTTTGAGGTTCAGACTGAAAGCTGAAATTAAGCTGTGTGAGTGAGTCATGTGAGGATATGTACTGAGCGCAGGATCACATGGCCTGAGCTCTGAGAGGCGATCAGTTTCCTGATCTCTACGTTGCACTGCCATGTCCCCGCATCCGACCTCACCTGGAGCAAAGCTGAGGCTCCTACACACCCACTGTGTCAGAGGAACACACCCTCAGCTGCTGAGCCTCAGCAAACAGGAGACCGCGCCACCAGGGACCTCGCACAGGTTCTTGCCTTCTGATTCAAATGTCCACGTCCATGTAGAACCTCTCCTGACCAGGTGTAGCACCCACAGTTAGCCAGGTGTAATCAACAGACCGATTCCTAAACCACAGACACTCACACCAACTCTGCTGTCAAACTGTAAACACTTTGGTTTTTATTGTAGGATCGAACTCTGTCAGGGTGAAAGATGCTGTTCATGCTTCTGACTTCACATGACTGTATCCAGCAGATTATCAGTGAGTTTGATGATGCAGTTTCAGCAGTGAGCCAAGGGGGGCGCTGTCACATCAGACAAACCGGAAACAAGCAGCGTGTTTACTGGGAGGCAGTTCATTTACAGGCAAACACACACACACACAGTCATATTTACAAACACACATGCACACACACCAAACCTCACACACATACAAGCCCACAGCTGCCAGTACACTGAACAAACAGCACAGTGTGTGTATCTGCATGAACACACACACACACACCTCCTGATCTTGTTCACGAGTGGACAAACACTCTTGAATCACTGTTTTTAACAATGAAACGACGTTTCTGTCGATTTTTCTTCCTCCTGTTCTAAACATTTATCAGGAAGGTGTGAAACCTCGATGAGTCAGAGCTGCTCCAATCAATCAATCAGACTAATTTCATATCAGAGTTTGATTTGTATCCTCAACCATCTTTACTTCTGTGCACCTTCTTATTTGTAGCTGCTGTGCAGTAAATGTCACATCTTTATGTCCAGTGTGTGTCTTAGATTCTGACCGGGGTCAAACATCGCTGAAGATGTCCCCGTCACTAAATCCTCCTCGGAGGAAACAGCGTAAAGGGAGAGGCGGCTGGGAGCTCAGAGCCAATGAGCACTGAGAGAAAGACTGACCTGACACCACCTGACACCGTCCACAGAGAAACGAAGGGAGCTTTACTCCTCCGTTCATCAGGTGATGAGTTATTAACTTTAGCAGTCGCTTCTTGTTTGATGTGGAGGAAGAATCAGAAGATTTTGACTGAGACTGAGAAAATCCACACATGGCGTCTCAGTAATGCCACGTGTTTGTGTCTGTGTTTTTAATATTTTGGGAAAGTGAGGTACAATTTCAGAAAATGTGAAAGTAATTAAGACAAACTGTAACATGCGGGAGGCGTGACCTGTGACCTGCAGACTGACACGTTTCGCTTTCCTGCGGCGTGCTCCAGCCCCTCCCACTGCTGCCCTCTGACTACTGTTGTACCTCGCCATCCGCCGCCGTCGGCAAACTTCCCCTCAAAACATTTGCACAACAACATACAACAACGACACCAAGTTTGCTGGGAAGAGACGGCGGCTTTTTAGCACTTTGCCGTATCTCGCACACCCCACGGTGACGGGAATAGCACCCATGGAAGGAGGAGGGGCTGTAAAAATGTAACGACGGGTGGTGGGTGTCAAATCTGTGAGTGTGTGTGTGTGTGTGAATGAAGGGTGTGTGTTCAGCTTCAGTGATGTATGAGTGTGAATGAGCAGTGTGTGTACATGTTGCCACAATGGTGTGTGAATAACTGAGAGCCACTGAGTGGTGTGTGTGTGTGTGTGTGTGTGTGTGTGTGTGTGTGTGTGTGTGTGTGTGTGCGTGCGTGCGTGCGTGCGTGCGTGCGTGCGTGCGTGCGTGCGTGTGTGTGCGTGTGTTTTGAGGTGTTGCAGGAAGTCTGATCACTCTGAGCGTGCTCAGACAGGCACCATGTTGGAGGAGAGAGGAGTCACTGTGAAAAGTCAGACGTTTAAATAACAGATTTTTTTTTAATGAGATGATTTATTTAACAGATTGTGTAACATGGTGTTGTGTTTTTGAAAGTATTTTTCCGTTAGCATATCCAGTTTGTGTTAAATGTGTGTCTGTGGTTGTGTTGTGCACCACCACCACAAATAAACCTGCGGCTCTGGAGACACAACGTCCAGCATTTAACTGTTGTCGTGGTTTAGTTGTGATTTCCTGCTCACGATGACACGATTCCAATCAGCTCAGTCAGGTTCAGCGGCTTCTCCCTCTGACCTCTGAGCAGGTCGTTTGCTCGGGTCGTCAGGCAGATTCACGTCACCTGCTGCTGTCACACAGGTGAGACCCGTTAAACATCTTCACAGCACAGTTTGTAGTTTACCTTTTCTTTCACTCGGGAGAAAATAAAACTATTTTACATCCTAACTTGTGTGTTGTTCTTCATCGTCCTGCCTTCAGCAGCTGAATCTGATTCAAGATTAGATTCACATTTTACTCTTGTTTAAAGAATCAAATCTGTTGGTAAAAAATAAATAAATAAAATAAGTTTCATAAAATAAGTAAATAAATATCTTGCTCCTGGTGCCTGAAAGTTGCTCTTCGGCCTGTTTGAAGATTTTTGGACTCATTTTAGGATCCTTGTTGAGGATGAAGATGGGGTCATGTCCTGGTTTCCCTGTGGCCTGATCAAAGTTAACTTACAGCCTGATCACTCCATGTGCTCCAGGGTCTCCTCAGCGTCTCCTCAGCGTCTCCCTCAGCGTCTCCTCAGCGTCTCCCTCAGCGTCTCCCTCAGCGTCTCTGCAGCGTCTCCTCAGCGCCTCCCTCAGCGTCTCCTCAGTGTCTCCGCAGCGTCTCCCTCAGCATCTCCTCAGTGTCTCCTCAGCATCTCCTCAGTGTCTCCTCAGCGTCTCCGCAGCGTCTCCGCAGCGTCTCCCTCAGCATCTCCTCAGCGTCTCCTCAGTGTCTCCTCAGCATCTCCTCAGTGTCTCCTCAGCGTCTCCTCAGCGCCTCCTTCAGTGTCTCCTCAGCGTCTCCTCAGCGTCTCCGCTCTGAGGCTAGTAGTTGTGACTCTCAGTCCATGTGTCTTCACACCGGAGCAGCAGTGTGGGCCTCGGCCGAGCTGCTGCTTTCAGGTCCTTCAGAGTTTGCAGACCCACAGATGGACTGAGAGGGACTGTGTCTGCTCTGAACTGTTAATGTCACAGTGTCCTTCACTCCTCACATCCAGTTACTATGGAAGCCGAGCGGAGACGACTCAGTGTCCTGAGCTTTCAAACTGCTGATCTGACTTGAACTGACTCAAACTGCATCACGGAGAAAGACTTCGACTGATTGGGTCCTTTCTTATTGATTTCCTATTGATTCATTGACTGACTGTGTGTTTAGTGGTTGATGGGCTGTCTGTCTGCTGCGTCAGGTGTTTTATCAGCTGTTTATTAGTTTGGCCGATCAGCTGTTCGGTTTGATTAGCTGATCAGGTTCTGGATTTATTTATCAGATATTTGATTGGATGTTTGGCTATGGGCTCATCAGCCAATAAGCTGACCTGTCATTTCATTGATTGATCAGTTCATTAATCGCCCACCTGTCTCTTATCAGCTGATTGAATGATAATAGATGATCAGCTGATCTGAGCTGTATTTACTGCACCAGGTGCTGACACACACACACACACACACACACACACACACACCGGTAATCATCGGACAGATTATCAGCTGGCGGCGCAGGTTGTTTCACAGATTTATGAGTCCAATAATTCAGATTGTGTGAAATGTTGTAATAGAAGCTGAAGCCTCTGAGCAAACAGCAAACAGTTTTACAGAGTCAGTGCCCGACAAACAATAAGTGTTGGCCCTCCCTGCTCTCTGATGGTAACATCCTCCACCTGTTTCCTTTTTCTTTTTAAAGCACCTGACAGGCTCCAGTGGGCAACCGACGAACACGACCACAAGAGCTGACAAAGCTGAAGACCATCTGAAACCTACAAAGACCGAACAAGCCACACATGAGCTCAGGTGTTTGAGTCTTTGATCAGGAAGGAGCATTAAACGTACGACTGAGGAAATTCATCAGAAAACATCATTGGTCGCTGATTGGCAGCAACGTCTTCACATATCACACATCATAAGATCTTATGTGGCGACTGTCGACTCCAACTCACCCCGACTGGAACAGACCCGGTCCAGTACTGACCCAACAGTCAGTGCAATTTACCCCTGTGTGACCGTTTCCAGACTAACTGAATGCAGCACCGTGCGCTGTGAAGTTATTTTTGCACTGCAGACGAGCACGGAGCGGGTCGTGGAAGCAGCGATGTCGGGCTCCGAGTGGGAGGATTTCCTGACTGTTCAGCCGCTGACTCACCTCACATCAAAGTGGGATCCGGTTACAGAGATTTGTTCACACAGACGGAGATAAGGGCTGTGTTCATGAACATCCTTCAGTGAATTCATGGTCTGAAAAGGTCACCAACCTTCATCCCAACCAACCTGAACATTATCGCTCTGTGTTTCATATGACTATTGTTCTGTTCAGGCCATGAAAATCTTCGGTTACGGTTGAGGAAAGGTCACGTGCACGGTCAAAAGAAGTCAGTTAACGTTTCTTGTGAGAAAGTCGTCAGACACAGAGCGATGTGTCTCTTTGTGTCTGGGGGTCCTTACCCTGTGCGGGGGCGTGGGAGGGTTGTTTTACATGTCCATGTGTCCATTGCCTTATGATTCGTCCACAGCTACAGAATATTTTGAGACACAAACAGCAGTCGCTGTTATCGAATGAGCTCGTTTACATACTCCGCTGTGACTGGGCATCATTGTCTTTGTGGTTCACTTCACACAAACTTCACATCCTATTGCATCTTCAGCATTTGAGTCTTTGTGTGTGAAGAGGCGTTGTGGTGGTAAAACAACAGTAACTCTGAGTCAAACACTGCAGGTGAACCTGGGAGATCTGAGTCCTTCGTGTTTCCAGCGTGGACCGTCTATCTCTGCTGCTGACAAATAAAGTTCCACAGTCATGAAGTTTACTGCCAGAGCATCATCTGCTGTGACTCATCTTCGTCGTACTGTTTTAACGCACGGCTCTATAAATAAGGACGATTACTACACTCCACATATTCAGCCTGGGTGGATCCACAGGGAGCTGAACCCCGGCAGAGTGAATCACTGCTGCCAAACGTTGAGGGGAAAAACAAGACGACGGATCATTTTAAAAAATGAGTGTGTGTAAGTGAAAGATGAAGCAGGAACATTATTAGATCTCACACACGATTATCAGCTCCTGTGACGGGATTATTGCTGGAAGTCACATCCTCTCGGCCTGTGGCTGAAAATTTAATCTGACTCTCTCTGTCTCCTCTTTACTGAAGCAAATCACTTCCTCCAGGTTAAAATGTCATTCACACAGAACACACAGCAGCTGCATTCATCATGCTGAGGCCTGATATATGAAAATACCTCAGGCCGAACTGAATAACGCGGTTCTGCTTATTTAAACTCACGTATTTTGTTGAACTGTGGGCGGAACATCATGATGCTCTGTTGATGTCAGACCACAGCGACTGCCGCTGTGCTGGTTTCTGTGGGTGCAGGTGTTTGATCCCTGTCTGCTGCTGCTGCTGTCCCCCTTCACTGTCGTCAGAACATCAGTCATTCATCTCATTTTAAGGTTGTTGTCTTTTTAGTTGTTTCTCCGTACGAACAAGCAGAGACTGAGA